>NW_011888826.1:4354634-4370265 GCF_000151845.1 Pteropus vampyrus
CATCCAATATAATATTAGTTTTAGGTATACAACGTAGTGATTAGATGTCTATATAACTCATAAAGTGATCACCCCAATAAATCTATTACCTGTGTGGCACCATACACAGTTATTACAATATTATTGACTATGTTTCTTATGCTATACTTTATATCTCCACGACTGTTTTTTAACTACCAATTTATACTTCTTAATCTCTTCTCTCCTTTTCACCAATCCCCCCAATCCGCCTCCTATCTGGTTAACCTTCAAAATGTTCTCCATATCTATGTGTTTCTGTTTTTTGTTTGTTTGTTCTGTTCTTTAGATTCCACATGTACATGAAATCATATGGCATTTGCCTTTGTCTATCTGACTTACTTCACTCAGCACAATACCCTCTAGGTCCATCATGAAATATCTTTTTCCATCTCTTTACTTTCCATCTGTGTGTGTCTTTTAATCTGAAGTGGGTCTTTTGTAGGCAGCCTATGTAAAGGTCTTATTTTCTTATCCATTCAGTCATCCTATCTTTTGATTGGAGATTTAATTCTTTTTCATTTGAAGTACTTCAGTTAGAAAAAACAGATACTAATATAGGTCTTTTGTAAAAGTGAAGTGGCAACTCAAACTTCCAAAAAGTCAGGGATAACTGTGTCATCTTCTGGGTCATCAAAACCACAGATGATAAACAATTCTTCAAAGAATTCGTAAAAAGAACACATCGCCCTTGATGTGGCTCCCAAGTCAGTTTTGCAGTTGCATTATTGAACTAGGCTACTTTGGACTCCTGCTCTGGGAATGTTACTAAACATCTGTTTTAATCCTCCCCTCTATCATTTGAATTCTAAGTAGTTAAAAGCATACTTGGCAATTGTCTTAGAGATTTTTTTTTTCTTTTTCTTTTATTTCTCTTTTTATTTTGGCAATTTCAAACACATATAAAAGTAGAGTACATCTCCTTATACCTAACACTCAGCTTCAGTGGTCCTCTCTCATTTTTTTCTTTTCTATTTTTTTCTTGCAAAATTTAAAGCAAATCCTAGACGTTTCACCTATAATGCCTCAGGTGGACTTCTAACTGACAGGAACATTTTTTCTGAAAACATTTTTAGGGGTCAGAGAGGATTTTTAAAAATAACACATATTAAATCTAAATACTAAAACTACTAAAATATATATTTGCGTGATGTCTTTACCTTTCTGTGTAGTCTCGCTGCATAGTATTTTATTTTTAAGAAGGGCAAATATTAAAAATCCTGCTAAAAGAGTTCGTACTGTCATTCATACATAATATTTATTCATGTTTTATACCGTGAACAGCATATTAGGCATTACACATGGACCTAAAACAATTGTTTCTGTCCTTGAGAGAAACATCTTCTAGCTAGGAAGATTAATAACACATGGCATACTCACAAAGACAAAATGCACTTTGCGAGTAAATAATATAATTAATGTTGGATAATTCAAGTGCACAAGAGAATTCAGGGACAGAGAAAGTCTCTCTGAGGCAAGGTCAATTAGAGATAATTATTTATGAAGAAAATGAGCTCCAGAGTCTCGATTCATGAGAAGAACGTGGCATATTCAAACATGGAGCCAGAAATAAGCCCCTGGTAAAGCTAAGAAAATTTAAAAAAAAAAAAAAAAGTGAGTGATGATAAATTATTAAACTAATTTTGCCAATGTCAAAGTTGTGAGGTATAATGTTGACCTTTAAAGTTCTCATGATAGTCTTGTAATAACTGTTCAAAAACAGGTTTGACTTTGGAAAGGGGCTCAGGGAAAATTTTTAAAAACATGAAACTCTAAAAGGAATGCATTTCTGATGATGGGATTTTGGGAGCAGTGTGGTGTTTGTTAGAAGCAGCTTTGGAGCAAGGGAGCTGACTTGGTGGCAAGACTATAGGTGTGACAAAGCTATTGGCGTGGATTAAACACAGAGAGACCTGGGACAAGGTTGATTCATGTCATGGGCATTACTTGCCCCGGAAGTCTGACCACTTTCTTATTCACTCTGGAATTCAAACAAAATGATTAATTGCCTCTGTACCTTCATGTTTAAGGACCAAATTCCTTAGTTATTTGATTCTTCTTGACTTTCCTTCTATAGACAAGCAACCAGTGGTTCATCTCAGAAAACTCAGTCTTGTGCCAGCCATGCTATCACTGAGCTATTTGAAAGCAATGATAACAATATGTGCTAGGCACCAGCCATGTATGTTCTTCTTTAATCTTTGTTATTTTAAGCTTCTGTTATGGTCCCTATTTTAAAGGTGAAAAAACTGAAGCACACATGATTACATGGGGGTAGCTCACAGTCATGTGGACTAGCAAGGGATAGGACCCAGATGGGTTGATCCCAGGGTCCATGCTCTTGGCCTTGGTCTACAGTCTTCCCTGAAGTTATTTAGCATTTCTAACTCTTTGTCTCTGTCTTCATAAATAAAATGGAAACACAACTCTCTGTATATTTATGTCTATTGACAAGCAAGCTATGTGCTAATGATAGTAGAGGGTAAATTCTTTGAGCTCATAGGAAAGTAGATAAATATTTACAATGGTTTTAGTTAGAAGAGTGCAGAGTCAATTTAACATGATTGATATTCTCCAGACATATGTCTGAAAAGCTTAACGTGCATGTGGAAAGGAGAAAGAATGGCTGGTGGCAACCAAGACTTTATGTGTGAGTGTGTACCAGATGGTGTCTTGCCTAGCCCTCGCAGTGGCCTTGGGCAGAGCCAAAGAATCTATTTCACAGAGGCTGAGGCCAAGGCTCATGAAGACAGACGACTTGCTCAAGGTCACGTTGTTCTGTGTGTGTGTGTGTGTGTGTTTTCATGCTAAGAATGAAATACAAATGGATGTCTTATTTCTGGCTATTATCACATTAAACTCTACTGGCAAGCTGCAGTCAAGTGGCTCTTTCGTTTGTGATAATTATAAATGTGGATCTATGAAATGTTGCTTTGCCTTCTACTTTCCCATCTGGAGTTCCCTCTCGGTCCCCACATCTGGAAGCCAATCTCCTTTTCCAGGTCTCATTGTTCACTCAACATTGCAGGATTAGTATTTTACCTACATTGTAGCAGCACTGTAAGGTGTCTCCAATCTGTCCATCACATTAACCAGGAACTTTTCAAATATGGATGTGGTGCTAAGTTAAACAGTCAGCAGGCCTGGACGCTCTCTAATTATGAGATTTGAACTAAGCATATTCATCTCACTGAATGTTTCGTCATTTATTATGCAAAAGTAATACTAATTGCCAAATCTACCCTATAAGTGTAAAGATGACTTCTAAAATACAAAATATTTCCCAAATACCAGGTATCAATAATATTGCATTTGCCTCCAAACACATAAAGGTAGAGATTCAAAGTGAACCAGCACATCTGTGCATGCTAAATAGGAATCTATGGAGCTGACCTCAGATCTATTCAGCTCTGTCCTAGAGGAAGTATGATGGACTGCACTGTGTCTCTGTCCCCCACTCCTCCCCTCCAAATTCAAATGTTGAAGTCCTAACTCACAATGCAACTGTATTTGGAGATAAGGCCATTAAGGAGGTAATTAGATTAAGTGAGGTCATTAAGGTTGAGCGCTAATCCAATGAGACTGAGAACCTTGGAAGAAGAAGGTATAACAGGGATGCGCATGCCCGTAAGGAAGTCCACTTGAGCACATAGTTTGAAGATGTCTATCTGCAAGCCAAGGAGAGGCCTCAGGAGAAGCTAAACCTACCAACACCTTGATCTCAGAGTTCCAGCCTTCAAAACTATAAGAAAATACATTTCTGTTGTTTAAGCGACTAGGTCAATGGTATTTTGTTATGGCAGTTCTAGCAGACTAATAATAAAGTAGGTAGGAGCAAGGAACACTTTTATACACAGTATATCCAAGCCTGGTTATCGAATTACCTGCACAACTGCCCCCGCACTAGCTCAGTTGTCTAGCTCTTTTAGGCAGAAGTAGAATTTTAATCTTAAAAACTCAGGTGACAACTCTGGCCCTTCTCTGCTTGGCTTTATGAAAGTCCCACTGCCCTCCCCGGCCCCCACCCCCCAACCTCTGAGGAGCCTGAGGCTTTTCCAGTTTATTTCTGCGAAGTAGGCTCTGCTTTCTGTTGTGGTTTCTTGCTCTGATGGGGCTCCGGGTATAGAGAGAGACACATCTGTTTGCCTCGACCCCTGTTTACTTTGGCCTTTTACATTTCTGGAAGCTGACTCTGAACAGATAATAACTCCATGTGCAGCTAATAAGAAATGTCAGGTTAAGGGTAATTACCTCCTATTTTGCTGTTTTAAATAAATGTATTTCTATCAGATAGAATACAATAGAATCTGAATTGTTATTCAGATGTTGATGTGTGTGCTGCATATTTTAAAAGACACAGGTTGGAAACACTTGGAAATCTTTGTATGTACATCGGCAGTGTGAAATTGAAAATTGTGCATTAAAGCTCAGAAAGTTTACAGTGGAAGATTTTATGGCCTGAATTGCTCAATTAGTTTGACTTTTTGTCTTTTGCTGTTGAATACGAGAGGAGAGGAGGCGTCTGAAAAAATGGGAAGGATTGCAGAAATGACTGACACGGCTGGTTAAAGTCCATTCCTGACTACCCTCAATCAATTGGGACTCAGCCTTTACATGGGAATCTGCTGAGCTGGTGCCAGCATCAGTAAGTGCTACTTTCTGCTTATAGCTTCGGTGTCCCGTCTCTCCCTTCGAAAATCCGATAACGGTGCTGATAACGCCAATGTCGCAGGTTCTACAAGGCAAATGACCTGTAAATAGATAAGACCAGTAGTCTGGAAATTCCTCCTCCCTTGCAGCCCCCCACCTGAAGTTCCTCTTCCCCATCCTGAGTCATGATGCACACGTGAAACCTCAGACAAAGGAATCACTGCTCCTCGCATGGACACTGCAAGGACATACAAGCTGTAAGAAATCTAACCAAAGGGAGCTCATGCTTTGGTGCTGTTGGAAGTCCCATGCTCTCTGCTGGCAATAAATTCTCCTTCCTCTAACAAAGTTGTCTGAGCGTCCAATTTCCTCCATCAGGTGTCTATTCCTGCAACAGATTTCTGGTGCTTTGGCCAGGAAGCGTGGAATAACAGCGCCCGTGTTTGGCAGACTTCACGTGCCCAAATGGGGAGACCCCGATCCATGCTGTAGATGCACCCGCTACCTGCTACTGACCGGGGTTTACCCTGTGTGGATGCCTCACAGGACGGAAGGGGAAATCCTATCTGCTGGTCCCTACAAGGATCAGACAATGGAGGAACGAGAAAACTAGGACACATCAGGGCCCCAGTAAGGAAAAACCAGGCACAGGGTTGCTAGCTGAGTTCCTGCCCCATAGGGTAGAAGGGGAGACTGATCACCTTCTAAAGTCATCAGAGTACTCTACATTAGTTAGGGGAAACCGTGACCTCACAGAGTAACCGAAGGTCCTCCACAGATTAGGAGGAGTAACTGCTTACTCTCCACAGGACAGGTTAAGGAATGGTGGGAGGTTGTATGAAAGAGAGTGAGTGCTGAGTGACTGAGACGTGGCCTTATCATGACGCGAGTTGAGCCTCTATCTGCGGGTCCATGACGAACCTCATACGGCTTAAGGTGATGTCACCGGATCTCTGTGAAGAGTCTCTTCCAGTGATCCCAGTCGGGGCTTTATACCCATCCACCAATTGCTAAAAGGCACCTGAAAGATCCCCACAAGGGGAGTGGCCAGAGACGAGTGAAGCGAGTGACGTCCCCTCCAAAGTTTCCCCGACCCCATCCCCTAACCCTCTGCGTGGAGTGATTCTTATCTGTTGTGGGAGGCCTGGGGGAGGGTAGGGGGAGAAATACACGGGGAAATCCTCCTCACCTGGCCACATGGTCAAGAACCTCAAGAAAAGGGTTATTTAGGAAATTATGGAGTTAAACTCACCCTACAGAAACTCCATACCGTTTGTGAGATAAAATGGCCCTTTTAACAAAGGGGCCCTCTGTCAAATTATTTTCTTGAAATTTTAAGGTCTATTTTCCCATCCATTAGGAAGCTCCCTAAGGCAAATATGGAGGGAGTTTCATCTAAGCCAACTGTCTTAAATTGTATATTGAAAAATTTTAAGAAAGACTTCTCAGGGGATTACAGGGTCAAGTTGACCCCAGGAAAACTACAGGCTCAAATTACCTTTGACACACATGGCCAAACACCTCTATGAAGCCACAAAGTGGGGAGAATGGGAGCCCCTACTCTGGGAATCTACACAACAGAAGGCCTTTGAAAGAAAAGGAAAAACAAAATCAAATGGGCACTCACTAATGCCTCTGAACTAAAACTCCCAGACCTGTGCTGCCGTCCACCATCCCCCTTCCACCTGAAAGGCAGCAGGACTAGGTGTCGTGCACCCTGGTATTCTAGCGGTTAGGATTCAGTGTTCTCACTGCCGGGGCCCAGGTTCAACTCCCAGTTAGGGAAGAGTATTTGATCTCTAGGTGTCCTCCTGGCCTGGCTGCAGGGCTGATCAGCACATTGTAGTCTCTGAGAGTAGCCCAATCAACAGGAAAAGCAGAATGACTCTAAAATCACTGGAGATGACTTTAGACTCTTACAGGGCCCAGGAAAAGCACTGAGAGGAATTCATATGTAACAAATCTTACTAAAACAATTCCTTTCTTCCATTAGTTTCCCTACATCTTCCCATAATTTACTGCCGCTTAAATTTCAAAACACTTTCTCTTTGTCTCGTCGCTTCTCCACAAATTTATTGCACTTTCAAGTGGCATATGTTTCCAGGTCTGACTGCCTCTTTGGGGATTTTGTTCATTTCTGTGAGCCGCCCCCCCATTCCATATACATTTGAAATAACCCTTTTTTTCTCCTATTAATCTATCCTCTGTCAGTTCAATTTAGGGACTCAGCCACTGAGCCAATTTTGGGTAAAAGAAAAAGTTTTTTTTTCCCTTCTTGTCAAGTGTCAAGAAAGCCTTAGGAGAAGAAATGAAAAGTCTGCCAAGTGGCTTAAGATGTCTGGAGATTCATTATATAAAGTAACTCACCTCCTTCCTACTAGTTCAGGCAAAGGTTTAAGGACTAAGATGCAGAATATATACCCTCTAAATGCCACCACTTACTAGGTGAGACTAGTGACTCAGCCTCCCAGGCTTACTTAATTATCTGTAAAACGGTGGTAATTATTTCAACTCTCCCTACTTCGCAGGGTTGGATAATTTAACAAAGTGAAAAATACTGAAAAAAAACTGTAAAGCATTTTCAGTTGTAATAGCAAAAGTTTAGTTCTACCAGCAGATAAATCAGTTTTTAAAAATTCTTCTTGTAAGATGTGGCGCGCGCGCACACACACACACACACACACACACACACACATTATTTATCCATAAAAAGAACAAAATCTTGCCATTTGCAACAAAATTGATGGACCTTGAGGCATTATGATAAATGAAATAAGTCAGACAGAGAAAGACAAATACTGTATGATCTCACTTCTATGTGAATTGAAAATTCTCAAATAAAATAAAACGAACAAACAAAAACAACCAACCAAATAAACAAACAAACAAAAAAAACCCAAGCTCACAGATACAGAAGACAGATTGGTGGTGGGCAAAATGGGTGAAGGGTGTCAAATACAAACTTCCAGTTATAAAATAAGTGAGTCTGGGGATGTGATGTATAGCATGGTAACTACAGTTAGTAATACCGTATTGCATATTTGTAAGTCGCTAAGAGAATAAATCTTAACATCTTCATCATAAGAAAAGAAATTTTTGTAACTATGTTTGGGAACTATTTTAACTAGACTTATCACAGTGATCGTTTTGCAATGTATACAAATATCGAATCATTATATTGTACACCTAATTGTTAAATGTCAATTAAAAATAATAAGTAAATAAAATCACATGTGTTTTTAAAAAATCTTGTGATACATAAAAAATGAGTTACTTTGTCTCTGGACCCAAGAGCACATTTATTTACTCTTTTCCAAACCATTAGAATACAAGATACAAATTTAATTGAGAGATTACAATCTTTGGTCAGAAGATAAGACCAGGATTGAAGTTTTAGAGAACATGTAACTTTTACATATTTGTTTTAAAAGTATGAATTCTGTCAATTCCACATTCTATGATCATGTATTGAGCTACTCATCCAGCTAAACGAGTCTAAGTGAAATCTAGTTTTCAATGCTCATGGTGAAGAATTTTCCTTTCCATGTGTTTTTTGGTAGCATAGTGACAAGGCAATATTTCATTTTGGATAGAATTCTATGCCTTGTAGTGGAAAGAGAGAGATCGTTCACATTATCGGTGGAATAAAGGAAGTTTTGTATCTTATTCCAAGAGAAATAAGGGTGGCTGATTAAGGGACTGTGTGCAACAGTTTTCTGTTTTTATCTCAAGGACAACATTAAGCGCATTTGAGGGTGACAACAAGTGGTGAGAAATTGCCACAGGAGTTAAGAGACATTAAATGAAAACTACCTAAAAATTTAACATTGTCTGAATTTCAGTAGGAAGTATGAAAGTAAAATTACCAACAAGCCAGGTTCTTCTCAGTATTTAAATCAACCTTGTATAAAATTACATACTCGGAGAGCTATATGGACCAACACACATAAAAAAATCTTAAGGTGCCTATACAACCATTACTAAAATGACCTATGCATGGCAAGTCCCTGAATCTTTTTGCCTGAGAAAACTTCTACTTTAATGTTGGGTTCAATAAAATATGTTAGCAAATAAATATATAAGCCAATCATTTTACTTAATATTTGAGATATTTGTGATATTTGCTACATTACTGGTTAAACATGTAGGTGATGACTGACTTATTTTTTGCATGGATTAAAAAAGTGATGCTATTTCCCTGTTATACCAGTAAAGCCTATTTAATCTTATTTCAAAGTTAAAGATGTGTTTCCAACACTTTTGTTAATATATAATGCAGTCCAATGAACTAGAGTCACCAATAAATTTTTTGATAAGCCTATATTTCTGATTTTGAACATCTTCAGTGTTAATGCATATAAAAATTTGATAGGTTTTCTCCAGGTTGTAGATTTTCATCATCTCTCCTGTTAAAACACACTTTTCCAATTAGTCATCATTATCTCTGGAAACTTCTCAGAGCCCAAATCCCTTTCTAATTATAAATAAAATGGGAAGGTTCACTAACCTTTTCTACTCCTCAAAGATATCAAATACAAAAACAATTCATTAAATAGTTTTATTGAATATGTTTCAGGTAGCAGATCTTGTGCTAAGTCCTAGGGCTTTAGGGAACTCACGGTGGTGGTATGGGCTGGGAAGAATATGGGGACATAGAGCAAGGGGCATGAGAGAGGAGGGATGGATGTTCCAGCCCAGGAGATATCTGTGCC
Organism: Pteropus vampyrus; assembly: GCF_000151845.1. Classification (NCBI taxonomy): domain Eukaryota; kingdom Metazoa; phylum Chordata; class Mammalia; order Chiroptera; family Pteropodidae; genus Pteropus; species Pteropus vampyrus. The sequence goes on from NW_011888826.1 coordinate 4,364,015, forward strand.
CAGGCCAGGAGAGGTCATCTGGTATACAGGAGGAGTGGGAAAAGGCTCAGGGTAACCAGCTGGACCTGGTGTTCAAGGAGTAGGTGGCAGAAGTTATACTGGAGAAATAAAGGCAGCCCAGTCATGAAAGCTCTTTATAAACTGAGTCAAGGAATTTGAATCAGTCCCTGAGAAAATTGCAGAGAGCTGTAGTGCTTTGATGTCGGTTACAACTAAGCACCCACCTCTGTGCCATGCTTTTCACAGGGTGCTTTGGAGCAACTCACTTACTTGCCCTGAGATGAGGTTTCCTCAGGTACAAGAAGAGCTCAGGATTCCTGGGAAAACTAAGGAAGATGAAGGGAGGATTTTAAGCAGGCAATGACATGGGGTGTATGATTTAAGAAAATCACTCTGGTAGTGCAATTTCAAAACATGCTTCAATCTGATCCTGCTTTGAAAACTAAATGAAGTTCTCAAATCAAGGATTTTTTCACTAAATAGAGATAATATGACTATTCTATAAAGCACTATCTTTAAATTATGGCTATGAATTAAGAAAACCAAGCTCATCTTGGTCCCTCTTGTATTTTGAATTCTCTTCAAAATAAGACAGAGCATCTGCTCTTGAGAAGTCTAGTACATCTAGTAAAGGTGGGAGAAAAATAAATGGATGATGATAACATCAGGGAACTGGAATAGAGCTATAAACAAAGGCCCAAGGGTGCAAGGAGGAAGGCGAACTGACTTCTCACTGGGAAAGTAAAGAGAGATGTTCCATTTGAGCATTTACTGAATGGGAACAGGAAGAATAACATAGTGTGTGGCACATTAAGATAATAGAGAAAAATTTGCAAAATCAGACAGGATATGCTGGAGAGACTAGAGGCTGCGGGGAGACCTCAAAGCTGAGCTGAGTGAATGAAGGGCTGAGTGAGGTCTACTGAGCTGCTGGGCTTGATTTCATAGCCAGCAGGCAAGCTGAAGGGAGAAATTTTAAAAGGAACAGCAACTGAATGTAACACCGGAAGATTCACACTATGGAGGTGGGTGGGGTCCATCTTCCTTCCATCTTAAGCCATAGGAAGGTTTTCTGTGGCCAAAATGTTATGAAAGCTTTAAAATTACATAACACATCTAGAAGCACATAAAAATAGATTTGTAGAATTTTAAAATGTCATCACAGGAAAGATATTTATCGATATTTCTAAATTGTCCTGCCCTTCTTTTCCTGCCCCATCCAAAATAAAGTATTTGGCTGTAAATATAGACACTGTCACATGCTCATTATTGTTATTTATGTCTTCAGAGTTTCATTCCCTTGTATTTAAATACACACAGTTTAGTACATTTTCACAGCAAATATAGAAGGTTGCAATGAATCTGTGAATATAAACCATAAGCCTAAATTATAATACAGACGTGTAAATAAGACTGCAGGTGATCTACAGCTAAAGATAGTCAATGGTTTGGAAGAGGTGGCTGTTACAAAAACAGCAGATTTATTTAAAGCCTTCGGGAGCCAGTTTTCTTCTCTGCTCTTCGTCCACTTGGTTTGGAAGTAGGTTGTCATGGCCTTGATTTTCACTTCTTTTAACAAACACAGCCTTTGCTTAGACATTGCCTCCTCACTCCTTCCTTGATTCACATTTTCCAGGCATTTCCTGCCAAGCCACATTTATTTGTTTTCTTCATAGAAAACGAGGGCCAGCCATCTCCTGAGTCGTATTACAGTAATTCCCTTTAGGTCCTATAACAGTTCTTTTGAGCAACTCTCTCTTTGAACTGTGTGAGAGCAGCTTGAGGACTCTGGAGTTCTGGACCCGAGCACTGGGCAGAATATTACTTATGTAATAAACTGACTGTAAGATACCAACTGTTACTGGCATGCGATTGATGGAAAATACATGACACTTGGAAAATGTCCCCTCTACCTATTTTTTTTTTTTTATCAATATGTATTTAGAAATTTCTACTGAAGACTAAAGATCTAGGGAAAAAAATGATTTCGGTAACGTATCTCAGCTAAATATTTTACAGGATTTAAGTCTCTTCTGAGTGATGAATAGCATGTTTGGGGAGGTGAAGTAATGATAACCTCCGCATTAAATTAGAAACCTGAAGAAAACAAATGGGCTCAGCTTCTAAATTTTTATAGACAGTATGAACTTAGGGCCAAAGAAGACTGTACCTCTGTCTCGATGAATGATTTATGAGAGCACTACTTTGACAAATGATAAATTCCAGACTAGGGATAGAATCTGGTAGGTGCGGAACTGTTTGCTCAGTGTGCTCTTGTCAGTGTGATTTCGACTTTAGCTGAGTGAGCTTTGGCACGACTAGTCCAGTTTGGGGTTTTACTCTCACTGCCAGGATCTCAGTATAATGGGGTCTCTAGTGCTGAGGTTTTTGCAGCACTGCACCCAGGGGCATGGCTGGGATTGTCACGGAACCCAGGAGTCCTCTGGAACCGTATGGTCGTCCCAGGAACCTCAGGCCGGAGATTCCCAGTTAGAAGGAAATAGAGAAGGGACTTCCAGCTTATTAAAGCCTCTCTTGAGGATTAAACTGGTCATCAAATCAAACACTTTAGTTCCCAGGGCAATTTCCCAGGAAAACAGATGCTTATTGAATACAAGGAAATAGCATCCAAGCAGCGTAGACCTGTATCACTCTCCCGCTCTTCTCTTCTATTCTTTGTTAAAATCTGTGGCATCATTTCTAATGAGAATCCTATAAATCACTCTCCAGTTTTCCCATTTTATCATTTTCATTGCCCCTTCAGCCTACCAATTCTGACTCCTAACGCGATCCATCATTTTCCATTACTCTCACCATGGCTTTGATTTGTTGCCATAACCTGTCTCTAAGCCCTTCCTTCCTCCACTTATCCTCACTGCCACCATAATCACATTTCTTAAATAATAATATTTACTTTTTTTGACTAATGTGACTTGGCACACTATGATACGGAATTTGAATAGTCTTTAAAATGCAATGGAAATTCATTAAAGGACTTCACTCTAAGTGCTGATGGAGAATAGATTTGAGGAGGCCAAGAAGAGATATAGACCAGCTCAAAGCTGCATCATAATGACTAAATGAGAGATGGGGTAGTGGAGTTGAAGAGAAATAGACAGGTTGGTTGGTGATAGAGCTTCAAAATGAAATAATGGTATCAATAAATATTTTATGACTGATTGATTAAAAAAGGCATCTGGTTAACCTGCAGAACTTTATGCAAACACAGTGTTCCTGGACCCAAAAAATGTCAGTTAAAATAATTAATTTTCACATTTATTTATTGTATTAAATATACACCTTAATTTACCATAGTTAACTTATTTCTGAATTATCTCCTTTTTACCTGAAGCATTTGTGAGACAAACATGGTCAAAAGAATGTTGGAAAAATCAAAGCCAGGTTAAATTGCAAAGAAAACTCAAAGATACAGAGCCTATCAGTATCTAGAAAAACACCATTAGAAATCCACTTGAAAAACTGTACTATTTTTGTTTCTTGTTCCCCAGACTGAAGGAGATTTCCACACATAGAAGTTCAGATGATTGGACAGAAAAATGTCTTTCATTTTGTTCATGGTGGGAGCAGAAACAGCATTTGAGCTCTTGTTAACAGACCAAGGTATGGCTTCAGAGCTCGCCAGAGAACTCCGTCTCGAAGAGCATCCCTCATCAATGAAGACAATGGGAGTCCTATATGCTGGTGTGGTGCCTGCCATCTGCCCTTTAGACACTAGGTAATTTTCAAACACAGTCACTCCAGAGCCATTTCTTGTCTGTTCCCCTGCCTCTTGAGATCTCACTTAGAGTTAGCAATTCCATCTCTGCTACATTCAAGTATTAATTTTTTTCCTCAAAGTCTCTAGGTGGTACTAATAAACATAGTTTTTAATGAACCATGTGTTTTTTTTCCTCGCCTATTTTTTCTACCTTTTTCCCATTTCATTTGATTACAGGCTGGTACTCTTCCTGTTCCACATGTCTAAGCCACCACCATGTTCCCTGAGCATGTGGGTGTAGATTGGTGTCACCTCAGGATCTTATTGTTGACAGTTCACTTAGAAATGATTTGTTTTTGTTCAGTTGATGATGATATATTAAGCACCTCTGCTATAAGAGTCACTGTGGAGAACTCACAGTTTTCTAGGCCACAATTTCTACTTTTAAGTAGCATGAAGGCTGCTATTCTGAGAAAACCACAATGGAAAGGTTAGTTCATAGTGCCACAGGGCAGGTACACATACACTCCTCCTGCCCACAGTGAGGAAGGATGTGTGGGAACTGGCTCTACATGGTGGAATTTGCGCTGGGCCATGAAGAACGGGGACACTCAGAGATGAGAGCTATTGGGAAGAAATGAATGTAAGACATAATGGGCATAGAAGACTATGAATCAACCTTATATGTTTTACTGGATATACTGAGCCTATTACAAGGCATATTTCTTTAGTTAGCTATGCATTTTATGATCAGGCTTTATGGCCAGGTCCTATGAGAGGAACTTGAGTGTAGAAAATTTCACAGGCACGGTGGTAATTCAGATTGGCATACCGGCCATCTTACCAGCTCCTGATGCTTATATAAACATTTCATCAGGAATTTTCCTCAGTTCACATACTCCTTGAGGCTCTATAGACTTACAAACCAATGCTGCCAAGAGGATGGTAAGACTCTTAAATGCTGATGCCAAAATAAACTTTTATGAGCCCTCTTGCTCGATTAACACCGTCTGGCATTTTAAATGGTGACACATCTCAATTTTGTGAGACAGTCTGCAAGAGGGGATTCACTGAACTACACAGCAAAAAGGGTTGTGCTTACTGCTTTGTGCATTTCATTTTTTATGGCCAACGTGAACCTGGAGATGGAGCTGAAATGAGAAGAGAGTACATGTCAAATAGCAAAGAAACATCGAGTATTATGTAGTCTGAAAGAGTTATATGTCGGCTTGGGAAAATTTTATTTTCCTTTGTTTTCAACACTTGAGTAAATGTTATATATAGTTCTGTTTTTCTTGAAAAATGTAAGAGTTTGGCTTTCACCATCATGTTTGTTTTGACCTGCAACAAGAGACGTAAGCCATTATTTAGGCTTTTGAACCCCTGCAAATGATTTCCAGGACTCTGCTATACATTGAGTAATACATTGCTGAGCTTATTCCAACACCTATATCAAGGTGACCATTCATGATGAAAGATTAATAAGTGATTCCAAGATAGTTTTTATCACCCTCTTTACAAACAAAGCAAAACAACAGCAATGGAGATAATCCATATCCACTGTTTTCACTGATCTTAGCCCATTGACTGACACTACCATTCCATTCACCAAGTAGAAGTCCTGTTTTATTGCTTCTTAGTCTTACAAAGGTAACCCCTGAATGGTTATCTTAAAGTTAACTTTGCATCTAGTTCATTAGAAGTCTATGAGGTAGAAAGATAAGATTTGCTCTATAAACAGAGAGTAAGAGGTACATCTTTTGTGTATCTAGCTCTACAACTTCTCTGCACCGTTAATTTAGCCAATGCATAGCATAGCTCAGATGTTCAGTAAATTCGTGTTAAATGAATAAGTGAAACAATGCCTTAAATAAAGGGAAGGTATATTCCCATGTCCTACTAAATATCTTTAAAGCACTAGAGAAGAGGATCAGAGTTTAACTTTGTAATTATTTCCTACCTATTCACCTTCACATAACTGTAGTTATAAATCACTAGCAGAGTGTTGCCTCCTGGCATTTAAATTCTATGCAAATGTTTATTGTATGGATGAGTAGATGAAATAACTGGGCTAATCCTCTTTGTATGACCTTGCATAAAATTTGAATATTCTGGGGCACATGACTACTTTTCACAGAAGATCCTTTTTGGAATTGCAGTATCCTGGCGTGACAATGAGAATACATGTGCACTTTTGAGACCATCTAACTTAAAATTAAACACACCAAGATGAAGACTTCTATTTCATAAAGGTCATTTCTCACTTATTATGATTACTTAAATTTTTTTAAGTAAGCTATGATTTTTGTGTAGTTTTGCAAAACTGCTCTTAATTTTCTAAGTATTGACTCTTTCTGTTGTCCAGTTATTTTACTAAATTTTGTGACCTTGGACAAATCACGGGAAGCCTGTGACTCTTCCTTTCCTTGTCTGTCAATGAACTAAGTTCTCCATCGAGGTGGACCCCTCAGAAGCATTGGTTACTCCACAATTTACGAGAACTAGTCATGTTTAATGTCAAGATTTTCTTAAA
>NW_011888826.1:4370315-4386820 GCF_000151845.1 Pteropus vampyrus
AGCCAATGCATAGCATAGCTCAGATGTTCAGTAAATTCGTGTTAAATGAATAAGTGAAACAATGCCTTAAATAAAGGGAAGGTATATTCCCATGTCCTACTAAATATCTTTAAAGCACTAGAGAAGAGGATCAGAGTTTAACTTTGTAATTATTTCCTACCTATTCACCTTCACATAACTGTACTTATAAATCACTAGCAGAGTGTTGCCTCCTGGCATTTAAATTCTATGCAAATGTTTATTGTATGGATGAATAGATGAAATAACTGGGCTAATCCTCTTTGTATGACCTTGCATAAAATTTGAATATTCTGGGGCACATGACTACTTTTCACAGAAGATCCTTTTTGGAATTGCAGTATCCTGGCGTGACAATGAGAATACATGTGCACTTTTGAGACCATCTAACTCAAAATTAAACACACCAAGATGAAGACTTCTATTTCATAAAGGTCATTTCTCACTTATTATGATTACTTAAATTTTTTTAAGTAAGCTATGATTTTTGTGTAGTTTTGCAAAACTGCTCTTAATTTTCTAAGTATTGACTTTTTCTGTTGTCCAGTTATTTTACTAAATTTTGTGACCTTGGACAAATCACGGGAAGCCTGTGATTCTTCCTTTCCTTGTCTGTCAATGAACTAAGTTCTCCATCGAGGTGGACCCCTCAGAAGCATTGGTTACTCCACAATTTACGAGAACTAGTCATGTTTAATGTCAAGATTTTCTTAAAGAAAATTGTTTTTTATCAGTCAAAACGTCAAGACCCACCACCCAATACCTTTCTTTTTCGTTTTGCCCTCAAACTGGTTTAGAATCAACAGAAAAGTTCTTGACAATTCAATTTGTTTTCACAGCAGTTCAACTGGGAAGAGTAATTGGCCCTGGCGAGGACTAATTCTCAGTCCTCATTGACTGAGCAGTAGGCACCTGGGTCTATGAAGAGTCAGCTGCAATGACTTTAATGGGTCACAAAAGACCATAAATCCTTTGCAGAAATGGCCACATCTGTGTTCTACAAACGCAGTGGGTTTTTTCCCCTCAGATTTTTCATTAAAAAATAATCTAACCAAAAATTATAGCTATTTTTATACATGTCTGTATTTAAAACTATTATTTGCAGACATTAAGAATAAAGGTGTAATATAGCAGTGTTTTTTTTATCTTTTATCCATATGGTATAGAATGTATGTGGTTTTCTCCCCGAAAGTTTAACCTAATGAGTGTGGTCGAATAATATTCAGTTCAAAGTCAAGTCATTTGTCGATGTATCCATTTCCCCCGTGGACTGTAACTGTCTAAAGGACAAGGACCATATGCTATTCATTATTTTATCCCTTGAAATTATCCGACAGAGTAGGCACCCAATAGATGCTTGTTAAAATGAAAACAAAGTAATAAAATTCATGGCAAAACTAGGGGCTTTGCACAAGTCTACACAGTGATTTTCAAAGTAAGAAAATAAAAATAAATTTAGATAAAGTTCAGAAAATCAATTTTTAAAAAGAGACTTGATATTAAGGATTTAAAACATCCAAGTTTACTGAAAACTTTCTAGCACTATAGAAAGATGCTTCTTTTCACACCAGTTTGTAATGGCCTTGCTTACTTACCAGTGCGGTGGTGGTGTTTATGGTTCCAATGACATCTGATCTATTGAGCAGTAGTCATGGTTACTCCCAAATCCATTCCATTTATAGCCAATTTACTTATCTCAATAGAAGCTAACCAATTAATATAGAAATATAAATAATTCCACATTTAGATGAGCTATCACTGACTGGATTAGCCATAAAAAAAAAAAAAGACAGAAAAACAGCTTTATCTAAGCATCTGTGGAAGTATTTTTAATTAATGTACTTTGCATTATTTGGCGAGCTTGGCAAATAAGCTTAGCAGGTATGACAGAGACAACCCTACCCCAGTGACAGCCTAGATCATTGTGCGACAGTATGATTTCCTTTTGTCCCGTACCTGGTGACAGGTGGCCTCGTGTTCTAATTGGCTTCTCATAGCAGCCTATGGAGATGGCAGTCTCCTACCTGGGAGCAACTCAGCCAACCTGGAAGACAGTGAAAGCTCGTGGCAGGAGAACAAAGCTTGGGCATGGCAATTTTGTCACCATAACCAGAAGACAATTTCTATTTAGAATGATGCAATTTATTCCTCTTTTTCTGGAGTAATTATTTAATAGCACCCTCTCTTTACTCAAAAATGTTCCAATTTGCAAGATAAATTATATGGTTTCCCTAACTACAGGTTCAGATTCTTCTGTCTGCAGCATCTTTTAGGCTATCTCTGGGAAATTTCCAGACTTAGAAGACTTATCTCTCCAAGGGTGGATCCAAAATGTATAATTCTCATTTCTGGTGCAAGTATGTAACCTAGGCTTGGCCAATCAAAATTCCTTCCTGAGGCTCCAATTTGAAGTGAATAATCTGATGAAAGCAACTTCCTGAGGCCTCCTTCTGCAGCTGGAGCACCAGCTTTTAGGGGTCAGGGGTGCAAACTTACATTATGGTGACTGCAGCAGCTGTAGGAACCAATACAACACAGCTGTCGCAGTTTCCTCAGTGGGCCAGTTCTGCAAGAATGTAAACATACGCTTGGCAGCTTAGCCTTAAAAGATAAACTCCAGTCTTCCCCACAACTCTCTGTGCTACTCAGTATCTTTTAATAAACTCCTGCTTTCCAGGCTTAATTAGTCAGTCAGTTTCTATCAGTCGCAATTAAGGAGCTTGAGTGGAATATGAGCAAATGAAAATCTGAGTTCATAGAATATCTCAACTGGATATTTTAACTGAGAAATACACATGCAAAAGGAGCATTTTGTGTATTGAATGCTGTATATCAAGTCTCTTTCAAAGAACGGTATCCTACCTGATAAAGAGCTGCTCTTTTTCATCTGTTACAAAGTTGACTTATTATGTACACACCATAGATTTATTCAAAGCTATGAATTATTCTTTTTAAAATGACATTCAGGTTAAGTGATTAACTTCCTCCATAATGGCAAATGGAAAGAAAGGTGTTTAGATGTCAAGTCTGGCATTTTTTTATCCTGTTTTTCCTACTACATTTTCAGAGATGCTTAGTACTCTGTAATGCTCACTGCGACAATCAACCAGATGGCCTCATTCTCAATAATATGACTTGAAAAATATTTAATTAGCTGGCTCCCTGCTGCCAATTCACTCTCACTTGGATGCACTCTTTATAAAAACTAAATAGCATCAGGTTACAAAGGCTACTTGAAATATGATGCAACATTTTTTTCGAAAAGATTCTTTCAAGATCTCAAATGCCATTCAACTACCAACAGATGCAGCCCATTATAAAGAGGTGAAGTAGGACATTTTGGAAATTATCTTCGTGCTCAGACCAAGAATTCCAGGGAGATCCTCTGGCATGATCATTTTCCCAGGTACTTACTAGTTGTCAATTTAAATGAGTAAAATCTGCATATATTTGGACAAAATCCTTCAAACTATTATTGCATTCTTTGTTACGCATGGGCTTTTTATTATAATATTTAAGATAACTTGCCACAATGAATAATAAAATGTTTGAAGACCAGTGGAATAACGCACAAGGAACTTGCTAGATTAGGACAGTAACATCCTTAGCAACAGCACTGAGGGGGATCTGGGACTCCTGCAGAAATGTCTAGAAGGGTCATACATTGCTAAACACTCATAACTGAACCAGGGCTCTCAGCTCTGTGTACACAGCTGCCATTACCTCTTGGGAATCATAATCTGAGGATGTGTACAGAGTCACAGGTATATATACACAAATGTGTATGCAGGTGTTTCTGCTTAGTGAGTTATGAGAACTTTTTGCATAAACAAAAGCAGCATATGTTTTCTGTGGCTTTAGAAAAAACTGTAGCAGCAGAGATTTGCAAGAACAAGAAAGACTGTTGGTAATTTCTATGATTATAATGGATATTTAAAGGCTCTTACTTTCCTCTACACCTAGTGTCAAATGGCCCCGATTTCCATGCTCATGCCTTGCGACAAGACTGTGGTCAGCTTGTGGAGGAAAGCTTTCTGGACTCACATGAGGTTGGCTAATTTGTCTTTTTCATCTTTCTCCTCTTTCCCATTACCCCACTCTACCCATTAATAGCCTCCTTCATTTTCCTAGTCACCAAAACCTCACCTGTTTCTAGCATTACCATGAAAAAAATTCTTCATTCTCTTTAAAAGCTCCGAACTCACAAACACCTAACTAGGGGATCTGCCCTCTCTAGTAAATAATATTTATTGAGCAAGCACTGTTTATGTGCCAGAGAATGGGCATTATTTCATTACATCATTACATCGTTACAGCAACCTTATAAGGAGGCGCTGCTTTTAACATACCCATTTTAGAGATGAGGACACCAGGGCTTGAGGAAGTTAATGGACTTTCCAATGGTTACCTATTAAGAAAATAGTGTAGCTACAATTAAAGCAAGCACTCAGGTAGCATCCAATACGATAACAGAATGTTTTGTGTGTGCATTAATAGTGAATGAATTAAACGCCATTAACCATAAAGCCGGAACTCTGGGAGAAATTTTTAGAACTTAGCTAGACTTTTCATTAATCTTGGTTTAGAGCCATCTATAAAAGGTCAGATTTACAGAAAATGACTCGTACTACCTTCGATGAGTGAAAATACCTTCCCCTTAATATTTTGGGCTACCTTGTGTATGTTTTCTTTCAATTCCAGTTTGAAAAAGAACAGATTGAAGAATTATTTCTACATATATAAAGGAATGTCTCTTTGCACACCAAAATATCTAGAACTCTTTTATGAATGTTGGATTTGATTTCCTGGATTGCTATTTTAAACCACATGTTTGGAAAAAAAAAATGAAGGAAGAAAAGTTAAGGAAAAAAAAGAGTTTTTTTTTTCTTTCTTTAAAGATTTAGGATTATATCAAAGGGAAACATATTTAATTTTTAGTATATTTAACTGTTTTTTAAAATTTCTTAGGTCATTTCTTTTTGATACTGCTCTAATTAAGAGCTGCAGGAGCAAATGGTTTAAAGAATGAAACTTTTCCTCCCACAGGGTGTTCTTTCTGAATAGAGACTTCAACTGTCAAAGAAAAACGGTTTCTCTTCCCCAAACTCAGTTCTCTCATAGTTACCTTTCCTTCTCCTTTTTCTATACAACCAGAAATACCTAGAATAGAAGTCTTTGTAAAAGCAACTAATGCCTGGGTACTCAGCCGCTAGAGCTGTTGATCTCCATCCTCCCCCCACCCGCACCCCCCCTCCCCCAGGCCTACCCCGGGCACACTTACATTCTGAAATAAGATTTCCTTCTTTTGGCTCACTTTTTTGGGAAATGATGAGAACAGGTAAATGCCAGAGGAAAAAAGGAGTTAGAAGAGTGGATCCGAAGTTCAGAAAAATATGTGGCTGAGGTTTAGAGATTTTTCCAGAATTGACATTTTTATAGTACAGACAGAAAGTCTTTCAGGTGAAATAAAGTCTCTGGAAAAAACCACACCCTGTCAGAGCTATTTTCCAACATTCACCCTTTGTGGGTTCTTTCTAGTCCCACTCTCCTGCAAATGAAAGGACAGGGGGCAGGAACGGGAAGCTTCTCATGTTTTCTTAACGTGCTTTCTCTGTAAGTTGAGAACATACTCTTAAAAAAACATGGTGTTCAGGTTAAATTCAATAATTTCTGTTAACAGCCACCAGCTGAATCTTGCTCTAAGAATGAAAGAGATGTTGCTAAATCTTTTACATAAACCATAGGGGTACATTTTTTTTTTTGTAGTAGAGACACAATGAATGCTTTCTCTAGAATAAACAACAGAACAGAAACCCCCCCAATATAGTGAAGTGAAGAGAGTACATAATTCATCCAAACTGTTATGCTCTGAAAGAAATACCTGAAAAGTTCCATGGTAAAGTCTATTTTTTTCTTACCTGAATAGAACTTTTTTTTTCTGCTGAGAAAATACCTTTGCTAAAAACAAAATACTTAAGCTTAGAGCTTACTCTAAAAATAGTTTTCTATTTTTGTTTGAAATATTCAAACATTGGTGAAGACATCATATTAATCTTAAATTGCACAGATTTTTTCTGACAGGAAAGTCTTTCATTAGAAAATCTTCGTTAATGGAATCCATAGAAATTCATTTTTCTGAGATTGTATTTATTCACTGGGGAGTATAATTTTTTTCAGAAGTTTCTATCACCTTTTCTGGTCGTTTGAGTATAAATCCATTGCAAAATCAAGGACTTTTTTTTTTTTTAATTCAGAAGCAAAAATACCAGAGTTGGTTTAATGAATTATGTTACTATATGACATTTTATTCTTAATCCAGTAAACAGATAATAAATAAAAAAGTTGTTCTGTGATAGTAGATTTGTGTCAGTGAAACTTAATCAAATGCTTTTTGCACAGTGAATTGAGATTCAACAGATATCTGCTCAAATTACTGTAATGAGGAAATATGACTTCATATGATTTAAGACAAGAATTCTATACCCAAGTAATTTTCTCTGAATTAACAGTTACGTGAAGCAGGAAGGGGTAAATGGCATAATATGAAAGGCTAGAAAGTATCCTTTGAATTCACCTTGATAAAAATAAAAACTACTGTTTAACACAAGGATAAACAGAGTAAAACACACAGTTTAGCAGAAGAATCAACTACTTTTACCTTATGTTTCTCCTTGCTGCTGCATCCTCTCAGATTATTATACTATTAAAATATTGATCAGCCAGTTGGCTTGACTGCTAGACAAATGTCACATCATGAACTTACGTGGATGACAGAAATAGTGTGGTTGTTTTTAAGAATGATGATGAGGTGTATCTTCACCTCCTAAATGTAGTAGTAAATAACAGCATGTCTAGTCAAATGATCACCCTAATGAACAGAATTCTTGCATTGGTTCTAAGTATTAGGGTTACCATTTGGTATCAGCTCCTTATGAAAATTCCTTACGGCAATAGAATTTCCTTCTGGACTGGAAAATGTTACCAGTGAGCAATGATAAAATGTTCACTTGTTTTGAAATTCCAATTCATCTTTCCCATTTAATTAAATTTAATATGGAACTTACTGAATTTCTTCAAAGTGGAAAATGTGTGCTAAACGCAAGAGATTAGAGAATGAGTAAAATATAAACCTTGTCCTTCAGGTAATTATAAACAGGGAACATAAAGATTTATTTTATATTATAATTTCAGGAGTCTCAGGTTCTGTGCACATGCTTGTCTTTGCATGATGACATCAGTGTAATTCTGCGCTGTGTGGACGTACCTAAAGCAGAAGTGAAATAGCTGATCGAAAGGCGTGGTTGTAAGGTTTTCACCTTAATCAACATTTTCTCGTATGAGTTCCACACTCCTTCAGAAAACCAAAGAAATGAGTGAGCTGGGCATAAGGATTAGCTTCTAAATCCACATAATCTAAAAGTGAAAATAGCAGACGCAGGCCTCCTTACTGTCAATCTACTATTTAGGCAATTTATTACAAAATAAAAACCTGATCTAGGATGAGGCCATCAAGTGACAACATGTGTTATATAGTGAGGAGAATGGTTCTTTGATAGTCAGACAGTGGGATTTGAATCAGGGGGAAATGAGACCAGCAAAAATCCTGTTCCTGTTTGTGAAACAATACTTGGTATGTACATTCTCCCATGTCCTGTATTGAAAAATAACATAGCTGTTTACTTGAAATATCTACCTAGAAAATAAGATATGGAACCAACTAAACAGCTTACTCATTAAGATTAATAGCTTACCCATTAAGATTTACTTCAAGATCCTAGCTTTACTGTACTCACTGACTTTTTTTAAAATTCATTGAGCAGTTTGGGGCTTATTTTCTTTTGTGGTTACTCTATGTGTCTTTGACTCACACTGGTCTAGAGTCAATTAATATTATACCATTGCATGTAAGAATTTAAAAAAAAACCCTCCATTCTTTGTGCTTTGTCATGTATTTCATATATATATATATATATATATATATATATATATATATATATATATATAAATATATATAAAACCTTACAATTTATTGTTATTATTTTTTACTTTAGGCAACTATTTTTTAAGGCACTTAAAAAATTGTTTTATTTATTTAAAATTTACCACCTCTGTAGCTATTTATTCCCTTGTAGACATATGAGTGTCCATCTGTTATTTTATTTCATTATGAAGAACTTGTTTTCTTTCATCATGAAAAACTTGTTTATTTAATTCTTTTACAGAGGACAAAAAAGCAAATGGATGGGTATTATTCATAAGAAATCTCGAGCATAGATTTTAACCTAGTAACTTGTGAATCACAGTCAGAAGTCACAAGATGTATAAATTTTAATTTACTAATTCATAAGGCACATTAGATATAGAATAAATGGAACATTTATGTATTGGGGCAGAATAAAGATGGATATTATTTATATATTGCAAGAGATAGAAAGACCTTAAATATGCGTAAGATATGGATAATATCACCTCTGGTTTGAAAGCTATGTCATTGGCGACACCTAGTCTAATCCCATATGTCCTTTGCCCATGGCATGTGCATAAGAGGCATAGCTGCTTTTCAGTTCATTGGTGAGTGATGCTGTAATCAAGGGTGCCACTGCATCACTGTAATTGAGATGCACGTTTTGGTGTCAGGCACCTTTTTTCTGTAGCGACTCCTTGCTTACCTACAACTCTGTAACACACCATTTTGGCATGAAGGCTGAGTGGCAAAGGGAGAGGATAGGTGAGCGTCATATCGTAACACAGGACTTAGGGAGTCATCTGTACTCCTCTTTCCCCTTGCTTCTCCCTGTAGGTTTTAGACTTATCTAACTCTGTGTGGTTCAAGCATCTTAGTCTGTGAGTCCTTCTGCCCCATGACCTCCGGGGTAGCCCTCCTGATAGTGCACTTAGTAGCTACTGTGGCATTACAATGTTTTCCCACCTGGCAGTGTAACCTCCACATTGCAGATATGAACAAAGAAGTAGGGGTAGTGCCAACAGGGCCTGGATTTTGTTGCTTTTAATATGCAATTCTACACTTTTCTCAAAGCTTCCAACAGACTTCCCTTACATTTCACTGGGTGGAACTGTGTTACATGGATACCACTAGCATGCAAGGGAGGTGGCAAAGAGAATTTCTAGTGTTTGAAGCCTCTGTCATGGAGATGAGCAAGAAGAAAATTTGAGGATAAATATGAATACAGGTAACCAATAGTGTCTGCTCCAGTTATGGTATTGAATCTGAGGCTTAGATTTCTTGTCAATAAAATGTGTCCCTAACTCATTGGATTTTTGTGAAGATAAAATAAATATTATATATAAGATACATTATATAGTGTCTGGGCCATCGAAGCTATTCAGACAACATTAGTTTTATTATTCTGTCTTTTCTGCAGAAAAAAATACTAGGCGTCTTATTTTTTTGTTTTGTTTTGTTTTTACAAAATTCAAACTCGTTAGAATGAATGACAATTAAGGCCTTCTGTAATCTGGCCCCAATCTATTTCTCACAGTAAGCATCCATGTCTGAACATGCCCAGCACTGTGCCCCCCATGGGATTCCACTGGTTCCTGTAGATGCCTCTCCATCACACCCTCCTCCAGACCCAGGGCCAGTGCTATGCCCTCCTCATCACCTCCCATTACTTTCTAGTCAGGATGACTTTCTCTATTCCCTGTGGTCTCATATATCACATTGCTGCTTTGTTAAAAAACAGTCTGAAATTTGTTCAATTTACCCTTACAACTGTCAGATTTTATCATCGGGATTTAAGTTCTTTGATCAGGCCTGTCCCCTAGTCACAGCACCCAGAACACAATAGGGGCTCAGGATATTTTTAGACATATATTGAATTGGAAAAGGGCTTCAGAAATGATCACATTTCCCACCTAAATATTTAACTTCTCTGTGCCTTGAAGTCATTCTAAATATACACTGCTAGACAATTAAAAGTTGTTTTCTCTGAGTCTCATTTCAGATTGATAGGCAAGGCTCTGACCAAAATACCCTCTGGGCTACATCATTCTCTCTCTGATGTGTGACACTTCAATTGATTCCAGCAGGAGATGAATCCCTGGGGCCAAGAGCAGCAGGGGATGTCAGTTCTGGGAATGAATTCAGTTAAAAGTTCCTTATTTTTGTTTGAGGACACATTGGCCTTTTGAGTTAGTGTCCGCTATGATCTACAAAAATTACTGCAAATCTATAACTAGGAAGGAAATCTACCAAGTCAATACTTCCTGGGAAAATTAAATGTCTGCAGCATCTGTGATTAAATGTAAACAAGAAGAAAACATTCTTGTATTGACTCATTAGTAAGTTTCTTTAAAAAATAAAACTGATCCAATAACTCTTCTTTAAATTAAAAGCCTAAACCTAAGTAATTGGCATTTCATGCTTAGCACTATCTTTTAGAAATTAAACATTAAGAATGATCCACAATATGTGTAGATTCAATTTTTTAAACAATGCTATTTCAACATCTTAGAATTTTTTTTTCAAATTGTAACATAGACTTCTCTTTACGATGCTATTTAATTCATCTAGAGGGGCTTACCTGTTCTTTGAAAATCTGGTTCTAAGAACTTCTTAGTTGCAAGAATATATAACTTGGCAAGAAATGTTTTCAAATGTATATCTCCTTTATACTTAATTAAAAAGTTTGGTAAACATTTCCTCTGTTTCATTTCTGTTTTGAAAAAACTTACATGTTTCAAACAGCAAAACAAGCATTTAAAAGTAGTAAAAATACAGCAATTCTCAGAAAACCTATACTGAGCTTATAAAACATTTTACTTTGATAAGAAACATCAGAGGTAATTTTTTTCAAGATAACATAACAGAAGGTTTCTGGACTTCTAAAATATTTAGACGGTGAAGTATTGTGTATTGATCATCTCTTTTATGTTCTTCAAAGATCCCAGAGAAAATTCTAGTAGTTTAATATAATAGAATTTTTGTTGTTTCCATTTGATCTGATATAAAGGACATATTTATAAATAATATTTATGGCTCCTTAAGACATTATAAGTTTATATAAATAATAATAGAAGAAAAGGAAGAAAAGATGAAATAAGAATGCTTATTTCTTATTTGAATCTATGAAGAATTTATTTCAAGTCGATACATTTAAATACTGACAATTAGATTCCAGGAACTAATATTTTATGCTGTACTTATTTCTGTAGGGACTCAATTCAATCATATGTACATAGAGCATTAAAATATTCATTTCTGAGAAAAATGATAAGTTATGGGAAAATTTTCATGTTTTTTCACTTTATCATGTCTGAGTCCACCACAGGTTTGTCTCTAGATCTGGGGAGTCAGCATTCAGTCTGGCTTCACTGTTGAGAGAAGTGCATTTATAATCAGAAAAAAAATCTAGAGAGCAAGACATCAAAGGAGAAGGCAAAAGGCAGGAAGACAGGAAGGCTGGAAGGCAGGAAGGCAGGAAGGAAGGAAGGAAGGAAGAGAGAAAGGGAAGCAGGGAGGAAGGGAGGAAGGCAGGCAGGCAAAACATTTTTCTTTCTCACAGTATTACTAAGTGCCAATTTAAAATATTGTTTTTAGATCATCTATAAGTAAGAGATAGCTGGATTCTGTAAGATCTGTTTATAAATTTGAATAGAATATCCAAATTTATAAATAATAATTATATTATTAAATCATATTATTTTTTGACATAATCCTGTAATTAACAACCTGGATGGAACAGAATTGGAAAAAGTCGTTCTCTTTGAAAAGATATAGTACATTCTTTTCTTAGTCTTCTTCTCTTCTCCCCTTTCTCTCCCTTTCTTCCAGGGAAGCTTATTGCAATGGCATGGGAAAAAATCAAATATATCAGGCAGGTTTGAGAAATAAAGGCAGACTAGTGACAAAAAGGATATTAAAACAGGCAGGAAAGAGTTACTAAAATTGGATGCTTATAAACTCTTCTATCACCCTATAACATTGAAAAATCTGTTTGATCTCTTATGTCATAAAACAAATTGCTGTATTTTGCTTTTCAAACCCATCCTATATCAGGAGATAAAGGGAAAAAAGGTAATATTCCAGATTGCATTGTGTATATTTCAGTTTAGTGAATTGAAAATAGTTTCACTAAATGAATGACTTGTATACTGAAAAGTATTGATAGTCTTGCTGAAAACATGCTTTCGTTCTAGAAATTCTTACTCTTTTGTTTATCTATATCCAGTCAGACTGGAGATATTGGATTAATGACTAGAATCTGAATAATTATTAAGTGAGGTTGACAGTCCTCCTGTTCACCTTCACATAGAATTCAAGGTGACTTCATTTTAAAAATGCACAAACTAACTCTTATTATGCATCTCTTCCTTTATGACTCATGCTTTCAATGCATTCACAGGATGATTTATAAGCTGAGGAATGTATGTATACAAGGAATTAGCCCTTTGCAATCTGCATTTTATTGTCTTTGAAATAATCTCCTTCAGAATTGTCGTGACTGAAGAGCACCCCTGTCTTAGAGGCAGAGATGAGCCCCAGAATTGCATAGAGAGTGGAGAGTTGCAGTGAGTGGTCCTGCTCCCTCAGGATTTAGGAGGCAAGGAAGTGCCTGGACAGCAGCAAGGCCAAGACTGTTCACTCTCAGCCTGGCTCAAAGGCTTGGGATGTACATGTTTTTGTACTATAGTCTCCAATTTCAGGTGTGGAGTGAGGAGATACATGGGCTGGATTTCTTCTGTTTCACTCTGCTCCCTCTGGCCTTGTCTGTGGACTGAGTGGCCCCCAGTCCTTGTCAGGAGCCAGCAGGAGGGGTCTTCCCATTGTCTACAGGGCCATGCTGGGGACTCTGAGACAGCAGAGAGGCCACAAGAAATGCATTTCAGTAAACACTGAATGTGGTTAAATTTCTTACTTTCTCTTTTTTTCTGAAGAGTTATCACTAAATTGTGTTTTAGAAATCAAGGCCTTATTGCATATCCCCACCAATAAACTACAAGGGGACAAAAAAAGGTGGATAAAAGTACACCCAAGATGATAGCCTAGTGGTGCAAATGAGTCAGCTCTCAGAATCAGTGTCCACACCGGGCTTCTGGGAGTGCCATGGGCTGGAGAACAGGCACTTGATTTTTCAAGAAGCTCATACCAGAGATCTAAGACTACAACCTGGACACTGATGGATCCATGTGTTTCTCTAGGAATCCCATGCCAGCTGTGAAATCCATGCAAATTCTACAGTTTGGGGAATTTTTCAGAGAAAAGTGTCCAGGCTGGGGCATGGCAGTGCATTGAACTTGCAGTTGGGAGTTACCAGGGAGAGTAGCTGAAGCCAGCCACCACAGACAGACTTTCTCAAAGACAGACAATGAGGGCTGAGGCAAAGGCCACATTTTGGGCTCTGGACTGGAGCAGGTGACTGGTAATGGGACAGATGTCCTCGATGTGAACGTTCCATTTCCCTGTGGGTCTGGGGTTTTCATTTAGTTCTCTATCTCCTGAACTTTCTAACTTTTATTATATTGGTAATATCGACTAGCTAGACATTTTTTCACCTTTTTAATCTTTTTTAAATTTTTATTGTGATAAAACATACATAACATAAAATTTACCCTCTTAACCATTTTTATACAATTCAGTAGCATTTAAGCACATCGTTGAGCAAACATCACCACCTTCCATCACCAGATCTTTTTCATCTTCCCAAACACAAACTCTGAACCCACTAAACAATGACTCCTCATTTCCTCTCACCCACTCTGGCAACTCCCATTCCCCTTTCTGTCTCTATGAATTTGACTCTTCTAGAAACCTCATATAAGTGGATTCATACAGCATTTGTCCTTTTATGACTGGCTTATTTCACTTAGCATAATGCCCTCAAGATTCCTGTCATAATTTCCTTCCTTTTCAAGGTGAATAATATTCCATTGCATGGACCGACCACATTTTGTTTATCCACTCATCTGTTGATGGGCACTTTGCTTCTACCTTTTGGCTATTGTAAAAAAATGTCACAGGGAACCACGGTATAGACATATCTGTTTAAGTCTCTTCTTTCAATTCTTGTGAATATTATCCAAGAGGTGGAATTGCTGCATCATATGGATCATATGGTAATTATATTTTTAATTTTTTGAGGAACCATCATACTGTTTTCCATAGAGGCTATATAATTTTACGTTCCCATCAGCACTGCATACGGATTCCCAATTCTCTGTTTTCTTTTTTTTTTTTTTTTATGACAGCCATCCCGATGGCTATGAAAACATTTTTATGTTTCAGAAAACTTTTAGTCTTTTCTGTATGTGTACATGCACAGCCACTCCAGTGTGTTTGCAGTGTGTGTGTGAACAAAAAGAGAGATTATCTAATCTCTTAAACATCTGGGGATCATTTTCGTACCTGGATGTAATATATCCTTCTGCATCTATTGTATATGTTATATTGAGGTAGAGATAAAAGAAATCTGTTTGGAACTTATTTATTTATTTATTTATTTTTATTTTTTAAGTTTTTACATTTTAATTAGTTTCAAGTATACAGTACATTGGTTAGACATCTATCTAGTTAGTAAAATGATCCCTCCAATCGCTTCCTCCCTCCCCTGACCCTCCATCTAGCCAATGTATTAATGCTAATTGCCTTCCCTATGCCATGCTCCCTATCCCAGTGACCATCCATCAGCTACTAATTTGTACTTCTTTAACCCTTCACCCCATTCTCCCAGCCCCCCAACCACCCTCCCCTCTGTCTGTCACCATATTGCCCACTATATTTGTGAGTCTGATTTTGATTGTTTTGTTCTTTTTATTCCTTCAATTCCACATATAAGTGAAATCATATAGTGTTTATCTTTCTCTGTCTGACTGAAATACCTTCTAGTTCCATCAAAGCAATATCTTTTTTCATCCCCTTCTTTTTCATATGTAGGGGTCTTGTTTTCTTATCCTTTCAGCCACTCTATCTTTTGGTTGGAGCACTTAATTCTTTTCCATTTAAGGTACTTATTGATAGGAATGCAGTTGTTACCATTCTTTATTCCTGTTTTTGATACATGTGTTTTTCTTCTTAAAGAAGTTCCTCCAACATTTCCTGTAATTCTGGCTTGGTGGTGATAAATTCCTTTAGTTTCTTTTTGTCTGGGAAGCTCTTTATCTGTCTTTCGACTCTAAATGACAGCTTCGCTGGATAAAGTATTCTTGGTTGTAGATCCTGTTGAATATTTTTTTGCCAAGCCCTTCTGTCCTGTATAGTTTCTTTTGAGAAATCAGCTACCAGTCGTATAAGGTGTTCCCTTATATGTAATTATTTGTTTTTTTTTCTTGCTGCTTATAATATTCTTTCTTTGTATTTAACCTTTGGCATTTTAATTATGATGTGTCTTGGTGTGTGCCTCTTTGGATCTCTGAATTTTGGAATTCACTGAGCTTCCTGGGGTTTTATGTTCATTTCCTTAACCAAGTTGGGGAAGTTTTCTGTCATTATTTCTTCAAACAGCTGTTCAACATCTTGATTTTCTTCTGTTATACCGATCAGACGAATATTTGGAGCCTTAATAGTGTCCTATACCTCCTTAAATTATTTTTATAGTCTTGGCATCTTTTTACTTGCCATTCTGATTGAGTGTCCTGATTGGCTTTCCTGTCCTCTAGATAGGGCATGTGATCCTCTTCTTTATTCCCTTTGTTTATTTCACTTAATATACTTCTCATCTCAGATAATGCGCTCTTCATTTCAGACTGGTTCCTTTATAATTTATAATTTCGACTTTCATTTTTATGCTTTTTATCTCTTTGTTAAAGTTCTCATTGAATTTATCTACACTTCCCAAAAGTTCTTTGAGCATCTTTATAACCAGTGTTTTGAACTTTGCATTTGTTAGATTACTTAATGCCATTATATCTGGATTTCTGTCTGTTCTGTCATATGGTTTCTGTTTCTTTTCTGTTCTGTTCTGTCATATGTCTTCCCATTTTGGCTGCCTTTCCATGTCTGTTTCTGTGTACTAAGCAAAGCTCCTAAGTCTCCCAGTCTTATTAGTGTGGATTTGTGAAGTAGGTGTCCAGTGGCACAGTCCAAAGAGGGGTTCAGCTGCAGGCTATACTTAGCCCAAGCCTCTACCCCTCCGGGGCCACCTGTTCAGCAAGTAATCCACAGATGCTGTGCTTATAGTTGCCTCAAAAGGCCACACCAGAAACCGAGGTCAGCTGCCTCCACCAGTGAGTCTCAGCAAGGAGCACTTGACTCACTGAGGATACACTTGGATGTGGGGCCGTGAGTTGGGGGAGGCGGGGTTTCAGGGAATCCTCTGGGTGGAGCGACCTCTGTTATCCAGTTTGATGATGTCACAGCTATGGTGGCACTGTGTCTAGCGCACTCGTGGGGGTGGGGGCGGACTCAACAGGGAACAATGGATACCGCCAGCACTTCTGGATACCGAGCAAATCTCACCTTGGCCCTCACTCGGACAATGTCTCCCTATAAGTCCCTGGTGTGTGCACTGGTGCTCAGAGGGTGCAGATCC
>NW_011888826.1:4387456-4398405 GCF_000151845.1 Pteropus vampyrus
TATATATATAAAAAAATATATATTTTTGCATACCTAGATTCGTTTCTTTTGAAATATGATTTAAACTACTGAGGCTGGAAATTTTTTATAATTAAAGACTTGACTTAAAAGTAACATTGAAAATCCCTATCATCAAAGTTTTCCAAAATGTTTCTCCCCATATTGTGTAAAAATGAAAAGATGTTAAATGCAACACCAAGATGCCACTAGAAATCAGAAGAAAAAACCAGAATTAGAAATTTTCAGTCCTTCATTTAAATACACATTTAAGTATTTTCTGATTATGTAAGTAACATATGTTCATTGTAATAAATTAAATATACAGAAATTAAGTCAAAGTGATATGCAAATCACCTATAACTGTATCCACCCAGAGAAAATGATTCTTATATTTTGAAATATGCCTACTCTGTTTATAAACCTACAGTGTGTGGGTAATACTGATATACCGTTGTGCTGCTAGATTTTTGCAACATGAGTTATCATAAAAATTTTCTCTTAGAAAATATAAAAAAGAAAAAGCATTTACAAACTCTAGTAATTACTTCCAGAAATAATTACTTTTTAGATGTCATTTATTTGCTTCTTATATTTTTGTATGCATGGGACAAGGATCAGCACATTTCTTTTACAGAGGGCCAGATAGTAAATATTTTATGCTTTTTAGGCTGATGGTTTCAGTCACAACTAATCAACTCCACCATTGTAGCTGGAAAACAGCCATAGATAACACATAAACAAATGGATGGGACTCTGTGCCAACAAAACTTTATATACAAAATTAGACGTGGGCCATTTGGCCTTTGGGTTACAACTGGCACATCCTTGGCATAGATGTAGTAAATTTATGGGTCGTATTGTTTCTTAGTGTTTGTAACTAGATTTCCCCTCAGGTTTCTTGTGACTATTTCAGGTAATACAATATATTTCTAGAACATACATGTAAACTGCTTCAATGTATTATCTTTGTATGTGTGTATTATTTTAAAATTCTACATTATTATACTTATGGTTTAAATTTTTAACATTATAAACTTGATGAAAATAATTTACACTTAATCCTGTGTGCATGTTCCTGAACAGTGTATGTAGAATAAGTTTATGGGAATCAATTTATTGAATCAAATAGAATAAATGTTCCTTAGGCTTTTGAACCCTATTGCCAAACAGCCCCATAGAAAGCTGATGCTGATTTATATCTCACTAGTAGTGTGTGAGAGTGACTATTCCTCCACACAGTGACCATCTTCCGAGTCTAACATCATTCAATTCTTTGTTTAGTTAGTGTTTCTCCACCAACAGTATTCACTTCTTTCACATGCTTATAAGCTATTAAATGTCTTCTTCTCTGAATTTCCTCTTTCATTTCTTTTTATCACTGTTCTTATCACTTATGGTAATTTTTCTTGTTGATAAGTAAGAGTTTTTGTGAAATATAAAGATGATAAATCTTTTGTCATGCTTGTTATGAATTTCCCCTTGGTTTTTTGTTTTCTTTATATTATTCGATTGGTTTTTATTGTAATTAATTTAAAGTAATCTGGTAAATAATACTTCTTTTCTAATTTTACATTTTATTTATCCATTAAAAGAATTTCCTCATTAACTATATCTTCAAGGTAATATTTTTTTTAAAGAACATTTGATTTTAATCCATATTGAATTTACAATAAATTAGTGATATAATTATGTATATTTAGTTTTTCAAATATTTATAAGAACTCTTTTATGTGAAATACCACCTTAATTACATAGTCAATTCTATTTACTAGGGTCTATTTCTGTACATTTTATTCTATTACACCAATCTCGTAGATTATTTTACCAGCACCATAGGATTTTGATTAAATAACTTTATAATGACTTTTTGTGTACAGCAACGCAATTTTCTTTTTCTTTTTTGAAGTTTTCTTAATTTGTCTTACAAATGAACTTTAGAATCATTTTTAAAGTTTTTGTCAGAACTGCATTTTATAAATGGATTAGGAGAGGATTACCATCTATAAGATGAAATTTCTTTCTAGTCTACATCATATCAAGTAGTCTTTTGCACCTCTCTGTAATCTATTTTCTTTATTTGGTTTCTGCATATCGATTCCTAAGTATGTTTTCATTCCTTGTTAGTATTATAAACAAGGTTCTTTTTGTCCCAGTTTTACACTTAAAAATGTAATCTCTGTGCACTTATTTCCCCAAGCCTGGAGCTTAAGAGTAATTCTACAGAACCAGTCTCTGTGTTCTGTAGACCTTGTCCTATCGTCTCCCCTCCAACTTCACTGCCACCAGCTGTACACAGACTCTGAACATCTCATGGCTGGACAAGTACACATTTATTCATACTAGTCTCCATGGCTCCAAAATAATTTCACTCTAAGCTCCACTTTGATGATGAGTGACTTTTCTAAAATTCAAATATTAACATATTTCTCTTCAAACTCTTGAACATCTTCCCACTGACTATTACCAAATGTTTAGGCGTAGGTGGCTCAGCAGCCAGGTCATTGTCTCCTTTATCTCCTACCCCATTCTCACTTGCTGCTAAGCTCCAACCCTTTAAACGGCTCACAGTTTGGTATATGCATGAGTAGTAAAGCCGCCACCTTTGCATCTATTGTTTCCTCTGCCAGAGAGGCATTCACCTTACTGCTGTTATAAACTGAAGTTTGTGGAATTCAAAGTAATCGATGTTAACTGGTACAAACAACTCCCAAATTTTAATAACACTGTGAACCCAATGAAGGTCTATGTTTCTCTTGGGCAGCTCATGTCCAAGTGATTCAGAACTTTAGATCCTTCCATCTGGTGATGCTGCCATCTTGGACATAATGGCCTCCATGGCTTCCATGGAGAGGGAAGAGAGAATGTATGGCATTGTAACCAAGCTTTGTCATACTTCTGTTCATATTTTATTGTCCAAAACTCATAATAGGCTCCAATATGACTTCACGAACAGCTGGGAAAAGTGGTCTTTTTTGGTGCCCAGGAAAAGGAAATGAAATAGGTAAGCATCGTGTCAGCCTAAGCCACACTATTCAAGAGCAAGATTTAATCCATTAGTTTTAGTATTCTTAACATCTATTACAGTGTTTGACACATAGTGAGGGTTATAAATATAAAATGAACTGATAAATTTATGAATAAATGAATAAATGTGTTCTAAATCTGTTAGCTATACAAATTAATGCAGTGTCTAGAATCTAGGATAATATAGGTAAACAGAGGTAAGACTCTGGGAGAGAGGTATAGTTTTAGATAAGGATACTTTTAAGAAAAAGATATTACTTGAAGAAAGACTTAAAAACAAAAATGAAAAATAAACTAGTATATTCTTTTCTGTCTATTTGCTATATATTAAGAGTTCCTTGATTGAGATTTTCATCTTCCATATCTTCTCATTCTATGCTCCATCTCTGGGCAATTACACTCACACTTGTAGCCTAAGTGGTCATCTATTGGCTCATCGTGCTTTATAAGTTAATGTCTAAACTCAGATCTTCTATTGTTTGTCAAACCTGAACTTTTAAAAATTTATTTAGATTCTATGTCCAGTTTGAGATTCAAATGAGACATCTATTCCCAACATAACAGAGGCCAAACTGATCTTACACTCTTCCCTCTGAATCCTGGTCCTTCACAGTCTTTTTCCTCAGACAACCACAGCTACTTCCATCCTGTTGCCCAATCCGTGTGCTCCTATTATGTCTTCCTACGTGCATTCCTCCTGTTATCCACTTTAAAACTGCAAAACCCAAACATGGTCACGTCTACTCAAATCCACTCATTGGTTTCTCACCGCTCTTATTATGCATACCAGGATCCCCCAAATGGGCTGAATGGCCCTGTACCAGGCTCACCTTTTGCTACTCATCTGCACTAGATCCTCTCATGCTACTTTGTCTCTTTCTTTACACCATTCATCATAGTGTGTAATTATATTATTGATAAAATAAGTATACTAATGTCATTTGTTTTCACCAAGATGTAACTTCACACATCATAACTTACACTGGAGTCTACCCTTTGAGCTTTTTGGATTCATTTTTTGGTAAAAATTTTGGAAGAAGCTCTTTCTCTAGACTCTTTTGAGGGTTTCTCTCTCTCTCTCTCTTTCTTTTTTTTTTAAGGGAAACTGAGAACTGTGGTCCCTGGTCCCACTGTTAAAGCTGATCTCAAATTCACAATTGTTTCCTTCCTTTACTATTCATTCTAGATTCCTCTCTTCCTCAGCAAGCATCTGTGCTGGTGTAAGTGGCTTTCCTGGTGATCTGACTCAGACCCTCACCTTTGTGGCAGCTTCTCAGGTAATGACTATGTGTCCATTTAAAATTGGGCAAAGATATAGCTGAAAGCATCCTAGTGTTTCACCTGACTGCCAACAGTATTTTTTTCTTTTTCTTGCCTACTAGTACATGAACACAATAAGCCCCATGTTCCAGGTACTGGTCATTGTTGAAAGCACAGTGGGATGCTTTCTGTGTCCTATGGTGCCAACTAGGACCTTTAAAGCCACAGAGCCCATAGTCGTAGGGGCAGGAAGCACAAACCCACCAAGTAAACCACTGGGAATGATTTTAAGTGAGACCATTTCTTCTTATACTATCTGGTCCCTGGACTCAGTTGTTGTGCCTACTGGAGACACAGCACCAATAATAGTTGTCGACTTAGACTGTGCACTGCATCCTAGAAAATGAAATGGATCCTTATCCTCACATGGTGCTGACCTGAGCTATGCCTCAGGTATACCTTCCCTCCATTCTCCATCAGGCAAGCAGGTCCTGGGCTTGCAGTAGGTGATGTAACCAGTGGATTGCATGCCCATTGCTGATCATTTGTTATAAAGTGGATCCCTTGGATTGAGGATGGTGATTACCCCAGTCGGTAGATCCAATACTTTGTAAGCACTTGGATAGTGGAACTGGCTGAGGTTCAGTGGGCAGGAGAGGCAAATTCATACCTAGATTATGTATCTATTCTATGAAGGAAAATTTATACCTAGAGTGTAAAAATGAATTATTGCCCCTTCAAGATTGGGCCAGGTCCAGTGTAGTCAACTTGCCACCAAGTGGCTTTTTGTCTGCTTGAGGAAGTCAGCATATCAGGGGTTTGAGCACACCGTCTTTTAGATGAGCTGCTGTTGAGCCCAGCCAACCTTCATAATGATGGTCAGACCCAATACATGATAGACATTTCTGGTTGTATGGTCACTTGATGACCCATAATGAAAAGTTTGTTTTCATCAGACCTAGTAGCATGCCCACAGTTGCATTTTGAAAGTCGTCCAAGTCTTTGCTGCAGATGGAATGGCTTTTATCCAGAACTCTAAGAAGTTTACATTGTGATTTTCCTTTTGCGAAAAAGAAAACCCCACAGGCATCTCTTCTTATCAACATCTGATGTTTACTAGGTCATATGGCCCAAGGAGCAGGAGCTCTTGTAGTGCCGCCTGGACATATTGAAAAGGGCTTTCCTGCACTGGAAAGCTGGCAGCCTTTCATAGACCTTGGTGCATAGTCCAGAGAAATATTCTCAAGTGTGGTATATATATCAAAGCAGCCTATCAGGAGATGTGTTTTCTTTAAAAGTGAAGGTGTGAGATGCATGATTTTTTATTTTACTTGAGAGAGGATGTTCTGGCAAACATGGTTCACTAAATCTCTAAATCCCTATGATGTGATAGGCCCTAGGTCATTGTAGGTTTTATTTCCCACATGTGTTTTACCAAGGCCTCCAAACTTGCTGCTTTGTATTCCACTTGTCCAGTAAGCATAAAGTCATTGATATAATGGACAAGTATAACCTTCTTTAGTATGTCCAGATGGTCCAAAACTCTGGCCTGTAATAGAGCAGAGGCTGAGTTAAACATAGCCCTGAGCCATGTATATAATCTTTCTTTATTAATGGGAAAAATTAAGCACAAAATTCGGATTGTGTTTATTCTCAGATAGACAGAAGATATGATTGGGAAGGATTACACACGTGGCTTCAGATGTACTGTGGTCTTCTATTCCGTTAGCCTAGTTCTGAGAGTATGACACTCACCCCCTCCTACCAATCTCAACATGGCTTCTTTATATCCTTGGTTATAAGAATTCTATTCAACTAGTCATCAGGTGGTTCTCAATGCTAATTGTTCTATAATTTAGTTGAATTTTGATGTAGTCATGAGAGGAAATGAGCACAGAATATACCTACTACACCATGTTGACTGGAAGTCACATTGCATTATTCTTTAAATCTTCCAGTATGTATAAAATATTTTATTAAAAAATTCAAAATGCTAACAAATAAATTTAATTTTAAGAGGAAAGTGAGTGATGGGAGATAGAGGGGTAGCCAACTGGAGATGTTGGGTTTGAGGGAAGGAAGGACCTTTATGATGGAAAAAACTTAACCATAGGTTACATGAGGGAAAAAAAATCAAGAAAAGACACAAAAAATATAAGGTGCCAGAAAATGCTGGATCAGTGATTAAGAGTAGGAGGATCATGTCTGGATCAAAAGAGATAAGAACAGATGCAAATATAACTGATTTTGTCCTTGTGAAAGAGGCTGAAAGATGAGAGTTCGTGGCAGATGGCTTTAAGTTTCTCTGTGAAGTTGGGGGCAAGGTCATCTTCTAAGAAAGGTGAGGCAAGGTGGTTTTAATGAGAACGATGGTTGAGGGGAATAGTTTTTGGAGATATAGAGGAGCACATGTCCGAGAGCCTCGCTGAGGTCACAAATGTTCCTCCAGTAGCATTCAGAAGCCCAGGGGTTAAGAGTAGAGAGAGAAAATGATCGCCTAGATCAAGATTGGGAGATTTCAGGGGAGCCATGGTGGAAAGAAGGAAGTAAAGACCTCGAAAAAGCAAGGAACACGAGAAACATGGTGCTTGGAACAGAGGCTAGATAGAAGAGGAAGTATAATCATAAATATAGAATGAGTTGAGATAATAAAAAGGGAAGATAAACAAGTAAAATGAGACTAGTATGGAAGGAAAGCCATGAGCAGTATTGAGAAGGCACAAAGCCTGGCCCACATCAGCCATCAGGTGGCACCATTAGCCCAGTGTGACCGCCTCTTGATGTTTGATGGGTGCCGTGCAGACAGAGTCTCTGCTGTTATGTCTCCAAAGCCTAACGTAGCTTCTGTTACCATGGACAAGAAAGCCAGAGACCTGGAAAAATACAGATGATCCTATTCAGAAACTGGTATATTGTAGCATAAAATTACAGAGATGGAGCAAACACCATGACACAGCTGAGTAAAGTATAGTGTGAAAAACTAAAGGCTTTAGAATTGTAGATGTGAAGTGACATTGAACAGGTCTTATGGACACTGAACTGTTTACTTGAAAAAAGGTGAAGCATCTCACTGTGAAGGGTACCACACAGAGCTTACAGGACTCTTCCAGATTGCCCTGGTCTAGTCTATTCAGGCTATCCAGTAACTACCTGGAATTAGTTGCCCAAAGTTTTTGTAGGGACAACTGTTTTTTTGTTGTTGTTGTTGTTTTTAATGTCTATTCCAGAGTTTTGTTAAGAGCACTTTCATTAAGGAGACAGTCATAGGCGTGTATGCCTATGATGATGTTTTAGTCATTGTGGTAGATACAGAATCTTCTTGGTACATCCAAGATAGACTTGAGTATGCAGAATCCCAGACTCATCTTGTTAACTACATCACTCATGTGCCCTATCAAGCCTTGTATTGGACATAAAACAAACCTGAACAGGTTTGTTTTATGTCCAATACAAGGCCTTTTAATTAATAAGAAATCAAAACTACAGATAATATAATTTAGTAAAATATGAATCATAAGGCCCTTACCCCTGCTTGAATTCTCTTAAACATCTTGAAAATTGTTGTTTTCTTTGCTAATTAGCTGATCTTTCAAAAGTGACATGTACACTTCCTTTTTTCCCCAGCAACAAACATTTATGGAGCTCCTTCTGTATGCAAGTCACTCCACTAGGGATTATGGGGGAAAACATATATCAACTAACATGTTTCTGCCTTGAAGAGTTGGACAAGTTACTGCCTTGAAGCTTATTAAGAGTTTAAATAAAAATAAAATGTGTGCATAAATAGCTATCTAACAAGGTAGAGTGTAACAAGGGCTCTAAGAATGCTATCAACTTAAATTCTCCGAACTTAAGTTGAATGAATATAGTACTCTCATAGATTGTTGATGAATGCATTGCAAATGATGCATACATTTTGGAAGGATTCATTTGGCAATATCAAGGGCAGTAGAAGTGTTTTACTGTCCACCACTGTTCTGTGGGTCAAGTCTGAGGGATCAAGTCCTGCTGGAATGGGTTCTGCAAGGAACCAGGCAGGACACAGAGCCAGAGGCCACAGGGAAATTCCCCCTTCAAGACAGAGGTCAAATCCTCAAAACCATGGGACAAGGTCTGGTACAGCACTTGCAGTGAGATGTTAATGGGAAAATCTAAGCGATGGGTGTACTCCACTCGCTGTAAAATCTTTCGGCTTTGCTCTGTGGTTTTGAAAAGATTCAAAGAAAGATGTGCGTGTGGGAGGGGGTCATCCAAATGAGATTTACTTGATGTTGGGATTGAACCAGAGAAGTGGAGAAGACTCCATGAGAGAGGCAGAGTGAAGACCTGGAAAATCAGAGCCATATATCAGAAGGAGGGCAGCCCCGGCAGACCATGGGCCAGCTGACAGCGAAGCATGCGGGCTCCTGCATTCTGCATTGATATGATATTCCAGACTCATATATGTGGCCCAGGACACAGTGCAAGAAATCTTCTATTTTTATACTTTACTCAATCTTAGGAAACTGATTAAAATATTATATATAAAAAGTCTTATTTTAAAAATATATGTTTCATTATTTTAGCAGGCGATAACTACTGTGTATTATAGAACGCCAAGAGGAAAAAGCAGGGCAGGGCATTGTGTGTGCACTATGTTTACAACTATGTAAAAGAGGCATTTCTAAAAGTAACCCAAAGAGAAAACAGTGATAACTGTTTGGTTAACAGTGTTATAAGTAATCTTTTATTATTTCTTATTTTCTAAATTTTCTGTAATATATTATGGCAAGTGTAATTTTACAATGAATTAAGAAATGAAAAAAATATGCTTTCCCTTGAAGATTCAAGGTTTATTGGAGCAAAGAGAGAATTTATTATTTTTATTTAAATTGAGTAGTTATGGCGAGCAAACCAAGATAAATTGTGGGGCTTTTCAAACTACTTACTCCCATCCGGAGATTGACTAAATCCCTCTGCGGTACATCTGTTCTCCCTCAGGAGAATCCTGACCTGATGGGCCAGCCCAACCAATGGAAACATCCACTACTGGGCAGAGCATGGGGCCAGCTTCCAGACTTGGGTGTTGGGACGGCTCCCCCCAAAAGGGCATTTGATCTATACTTTGATCTATACAGAATGTCTTTCAGTGCTCACTAGAAGTTCAACCCATTTCCTATTTGCCCCAAGAATGCTCGCTGGTGGTGCTTGCAGCTGCGGTGTTTACCCCGATATAACTCACAGATTACAGTCCTAACCTTATCCCCAAAGTCTGCCATGAAATATCCTGCTTTTATATTATTTTCACATTACTCTAGTATATCGATAGTCTTTGGAAACAAATGACATCATTCTGTTTATAGCATTCTGTTTTAAGTAGTGATAGTTCCATTTACAAAATATAATAATTCTGCTGAAAATGTCAAATCCTAGAAAATGTAGCATTTCTACATGTGATTTTAAATTAATGCTGGCAGCGAGCTGCACTTTTTCTTCTAAATGAGAAAAAGGTCCAGGAAGAAAGCCATCTATCTAAAGAACTCAATGACTTCTACATCCACAGAGGCAGAAAGGTATTCTGTTTGCTTGAAGATCGGTAGTGAGGTGTGGACAGATCAAAGAAATTGACCTGGAGTAGGTGAAAGGGGATGCTAGTGACCAACATTTGTCCTACAATAAAAGGAGAAACTCTAACTGTCCCAAGGGATGTAACCTGTTGCAATTTCTAGAAGTGAGCCCCCCCCCCCCGCCCCGCCCCTGCTGCTCCCCTCCATCTGGAGACCTCTGAATGGCTTCTATTTCAGTGACAGAATCCAAAACCTCCAGGTCTCCATCCAGAAGAAATGGCCTTTCTGGTAACTCACCTCCCTCAATGTCACCTTCCATATCTCCCATTCTCAAATAACTCTCAGAATCCCCTGAGTCAAGCACAGGAGGCACAGAATATTTATCTCCAGTGTTTATGCTGAAATATTTTCTTCTTAAAAGAGCAGAGTGGGTAAAAAGGGAAGTATGACAGCTAAACTTTAAAGGGGACAATAGAGAGAAGTAGGAGATTCGTTAGCTAAAGACAGAACTGGATGTTTTAGCAATGAAAAATAGAGCAATGTGTTTTTAAAATGTAAAATTATTCATGATTTCTTAGAAAAAAATCATCTTAATAAAAATAATCTTTTTTTTGATTCTATAGAAAATAATCTGATAAATTTAGAGGTGAGCATGTTGGGTGTGAGTAAGGTCAAGATGGAATCGAAGAACAAAAACTTATAGGACATCATGCGGTCTCTCTCATAGGTGACAGTTGTGATTAAACTGATGGTCTGATACACATTAAAACACTGGAGTTTTAGGAAAAATAAGTTGGAAAAAAATGGAAGAAAAAAGATGCTATCTACAGGTGAGGAATGAGATTTTTAGTTAAGACCACACTTACTTTTTAATTTTATTATATATTAAGCTCTTAATTTTTAAAAAATATGCAGATTTGTTGAATTCATGCACATGATAGGATGTTAATGTATTCTTAACTCAATGGTAGGTGAATTAGAAATATATCCTGACTTAAGAAGGAAATTCTATAATCATCACACAGGGCCTTGGCAATTTCCAATAATGAATTTGCAACATCAGTTTACTTTAAAAGATTATGCTGATATAAAGTTTCTCTCCTGGAACCAAATTTATTC
>NW_011888826.1:4398455-4423858 GCF_000151845.1 Pteropus vampyrus
AATGGAAGAAAAAAGATGCTATCTACAGGTGAGGAATGAGATTTTTAGTTAAGACCACACTTACTTTTTAATTTTATTATGTATTAAGCTCTTAATTTTTAAAAAATATGCAGATTTGTTGAATTCATGCACATGATAGGATGTAAATGTATTCTTAACTCAATGGTAGGTGAATTAGAAATATATCCTGACTTAAGAAGGAAATTCTATAATCATCACACGGGGCCTTGGCAATTTCCAATAATGAATTTGCAACATCAGTTTACTTTAAAAGATTATGCTGATATAAAGTTTCTCTCCTGGAACCAAATTTATTCAGACAAGTGATTTTGTTTTCACCTTGTCAATGGGCCATAATTCCGTCATCAACATTACCAGGTAACTGACAGTGTGACATTTTCCTTTCCATGTCTTCACCACTGCTTACATGGGAACCTTAAATAATGACAACAAGTAGCCTTCGGCTTTCATGGAAACCAGTCACGACTCACTTATCTACTTTTTACCTTTTTTCTCTCTTTCCTTCCCTGTTTCCTATTCTTCTCCTCAGCTCCATCCTTTCCATCTTTATTGAACGTAAATGTGTCAAGTACTTGGTCCCTGCCCTTTATTGCCTTAACGCCTAGGCACAGAGTGACTGGTAAACACATTATGACAATCAACTGTAATTAAGTGCTACAAACAGGGTGTTAATAATGAGGTTTGTGAGCAGCTTAACCGCTCTATGAGGAGCGAGGTGTACATTCTGGAAAAGCTTCAAAAAGATGACACTTGAACTCACTGAAAAGTGAGTGGTAGCTGGACAGGTACCCGGATTTGAGAAAGAATTCCTGGAGGCCCCTTCAGCTTGGTTTACACACATCCCTAACCCATTCCAGCTACACGCTGCCTAAGTCTGAGGTTTTGCTTTCTGAATCAAATATCTTGCATATTCTTTTCTTAACAATGTATTTTTTGTCTTTGACAAAGAAGAAGTTCAAATTTAAGACTCATTGTAGAATACCACTGGCAATTAACGATCGAGTTGGCCTAAAAACTTGTCCCAAATTCATACAGATTGTTTCTACATTACTAAATAAATAAATAAATAAATAAATAAATAAATAAATAAGCCAAGAGAGCAATTACTCTTTATAATTGAAATGATGCCATTTTAATGTTTTCCTCCAACCAAAATCTCTAGAGAAAGTTTAGGTAAGCCAAGTCGCCTAGAGAAGTATACAAGTGTGAGCCAATTTTAGACAATTGTCTTCAGAAAATTATGGACAATTTTTACCACTTAATAATCTAGCAAATGCCCAAAATATGCTGCCTGTTTTGAAATTGTATAATCTCCTGCAACACTCAAATGTTTGGTAAGCCATTTTTTCAATGAATAAATAGAACTTAGCTAATGATAAGAGAATTATCTTGAACCATCCCCTCTCCCCCCAATTTCACTTATTATTTTACAAACTTCTGACTCTAAAAGCTATTACCCAGTAGATTTCACCTATTAAAAATAAAAATACTTTGATGACTCAGGCCTTTGGTTGACCAAAGAGAATTAATATAGTACAAATCCACTTGTTCTTTGACTTTAGCTGTTGTTAGTAACAGAGTTGCTGCTTTATGGAGTTTCTCAATATTCTAACTTTATTGACCCTTATTCTATGCCAGGCTCAGAGCTAAGTGCTTTAGGGGCTTTATTTTTCTTAATCCTAACAGCAATTTATGAGATTCCTAATACTGTTTTACAGATAAGGACGCTGAGATTTAGATAAGTAACTTGCTTCAAAACTAAGAATTGATAAAGCTGGGATTCAAACCCAGATGGGAGTGACTTTAAAACCTCCAGCACTGAGACATACTTTGTCTTAACGAAAGCTCTAAGAGTAAGATCTGGTTATTTGTAAAAGAAAGAATCGAAGGGTGAAGACAGAATTTGGGAGCATTTAATATTTAACATATAGACACATAAAACCTAGTCATCCTTATTCCTCATATATAGTCTATTTTTGAATAATTCATTTATTTGTTGCAATTTAACCTTGAGTTGCAGCCTGCCATGCTATTTCCTAAAGTAAACTGCTATACAAGTTGAGAATATTTGTGTTAGAATTATATATTCACATCTTCAAACACAGGCTGGAAAATGAAACCTTGTTTCATAACTCAGAATGTCATCGATAAGCTCAGCGTCCTATTGATCATATTCGTGAGACATGATGTATGTCCCCAATACACCATAGGTCCTTGGCTACTTAACAAGTCATAATGATAATAATCATATGATGATTATACATTCTCATGACTATTTTGCAGTTTTTGGCATTCATTTAAACACAGATCTTCCTGGGCTGTATTACAGGTAAAATCAAAGTAAGGATGGGTTAATGGAGTGAGATGACAGGACAGAGAAAAGGAATGGGCTGTTGTAATTGTTTCTGTTTTATGGAAAGGCTAAGTCACTCATGTGTTTAAAAAGGCGAGCAGCATTCAGTGAGATTGTGACTAAAGATAACATTCAATCTCTTTTGTGAACCTTTCTAATGACATGAGTGGGGATAATATTTTCTTCCAACTGCTGGATTTAAGATAGAGCCAAAGAAAATAATTTACACGGCATTCAAAAAAGTCAAGTAATATTAAGACTTGAGGAACAAGAAGGACCTGGGATAAATTGAAATGCCGACTTACCAGCCTAGAGTACACCTAGACAAATTAAAAATCTGTAGTCTCCTCTAAAACTGCAAGCGTCAGCGTTAGCACGGATTTAGCATGTATTGATTGTACAAGACTGGGATATGGAAATAAGTGTTTCGCTCTATTGCAAGCCTGTGCCTGACTCCCTGTGGCAAAGCACTTTCCGATTTACAGCCTCAGTTTCCTCATTTGCAAAATGGAAGAATTAGACTAGACAAGAATTAGTCCTAAGGGTCTCTCTAGATCTAATATTTAATTCTTAATCCAGAAGAACTTCCCCTTAAATGATTTACTAGGAACCCAACATATATTTATTATGTACTCAGATGTAAACTTATTTGCATATTAACCCAAACCAAGCAAACCATATTAGGAAAGCAAATATTTTAACCTGTAGCTTGTTTTGAATGCATATGAACAATTTTTGGATAATGGACACAACAACTTCCTTTTAATTGCGTGGATAATACCAAATTGGGTCTGGTGCAGTACTCCAGGCTACACTTATCCTTAAAATACTGTTAGTTTCTACTCAGCAGAAAGAATCCTTCTAGGATTGTTGGTGAATTGAAAAGGATAAAATGTGAAGATTCCAACTCATCTTGCTTCAGTGAGGATTTAGAGTGACTTGAGTAATCACTGAAAAAAAAAAGAAAAAGATTACTGGAAATGTGGTCTTGGTGTTGTTTCCTCCATTTTCTGCATTCAGGGTAAAAATTATTTGTTAGATATAGTTAGATATAAGTTCTCCAAAGCATTGGCTTTTTTTTTTTTCTAAAAGTGATGTTAGGAATTGATCTTTTATCAAATTTTTTATTTTCTAAAATTACGTAGTCAGGAGTTATAAGATGTGTTAGTTACCAATTTAGCTGCACATTAGAATTGTTTTGGAAGCTTGTTAAAAATTCAGACTCAAAGACCCCCTCCTGAAGATTACCATCTCAAAATTCCTAGGAATCTTCATTTTTAAGAATAATCTAGGTGATTTTACAAAATAATCCACCTGAATCAAGACTAGCCTTTGGAAATCTCCGAAAAGAACACATACAACATGTTTTCTTTTAATACCTGCATGATTCAAATCCAAAAGTTAATGACTATTGCAACTTATTTGCTTACTCAACAAATATTCACTGAATGTCAGTTATATGCCAAACACTCTTTTAAATGCGGACACTATTTTAATTAACAAGGCAGACATTATCTCTGCCCCTTTACAGAGGAAAACAGACATAAGGCATAAGACAATTAAAATAACTAAGTTAATATTAAAGGTATATTATGAAAAAAAAAAACAAAGAAAAGGGGAATCGCTTTGGATAAAGTGATCAGAAAAGGATTAGCTTAAAGGTGAACATTTAACAAGGTGGAGTGAAGGAGTCAACACACCAGTGTTCAGATAGTGCAAACAGCATGAGCAGAAGTACTGCAGGTAGATCAAGTTTTGAGTGTGTAAAGAAACCTAGTAAGAGTGTGAGGTCAACTGTAGTGAGTATGGGAACAAGTGGCCAGGTCGTGCCAGAGAGGGAGGTGTAAGCTAATTGCAGAGGACCTTCTCAGCCATGATTAGAGACTGGGATTTTATTATAACTGCTTATGAGTTTCATTTCAAGCTGGCAATGATATAACACAATCCACATTTAAGAAGAATGAATAAAAAATGAATTAGATAAAGGCAAGAGGTAAGAAGGGGCTGAAATATGTACGTTAGTGTGTAGACTTCATGTATATTATTTAAAGAAGGGTTCTAGTACATATATATACACATACATATGTATATAACACTGTATACTGATGAGATAATGGCTGCATTTTAATAAATATTTTTTCTTAAATTATATATAAAAATTATCTATTAATGTGTATTAAAATTATATAGTTTTGTAAACCATTTCTTGTTAATCAGAGAAAGCAAAGTCAAACTATGATTTATAAATCATGTCTTCACATTTCATATTTCAATTCATAAATCATGTTTTCATAAAATCAGTTTTTATAAATAATTTCTTTTTGATCATAGAAAGCAAAATGAGGTGTTTAAACCAAACACATCAGGACAAACTGAAGGGGAGACATTTAAAAACTGAACAGTTAAAAGCAACTTCCAAAGAAATAATTAATATCTAGTAATATTTATTAGTCAACTTAACCTGCTTGATCATCCATATTTACCAAATCATTTGGCTAGCAGCTTAAGGTCTACATTTATCTCTGTAAGTCCTAACAGAGTTTAAAAATACTATATTTTTTAAAAAGTGAATGATGGACAAATAGCAGTATATATAGATGCATAGACATTTTATAAGGCAAACATAGTAAAATGTTAGTGTAGAATCTTCTAGGTGGTAGATATATGGTTGTTCCTCACATAATTTTTTCACTTTTCTGTAATTTTTCATAATAAAATATTGAGGAAAATAATATACTGAAAAATTATCACACTCTACAAAACACAGCAGAAAACAGCTAATTCGATGAAATGTGTGTCTTGGGCACATTTAGTACAAACACGGAGTTTAATTGAGATTTACCAAATATATTAATTTTTTTAAGTATATCTACCTAGGAGATAATATATTTGTCCCTGCTCCTTGTTCTTGACTCACAGCTTCTGAAAGCTTTGTAATTTCTTGGGTGATGAGAGTGTCTTTTGTTCTATTGAGGTGTCTCTGAGTGGGCTCCTGGATGAGGGCTGATTAGAAGCTTGGAATTTCCAGCCCTATCCCCTCCCTTCATTCTCCAGGGAGGGGAGAAGGGCTGGAAATGATGGTAATGATTGATTGTGCCTGCATGAGGAAGCCTGGATAAAAATCTCAAAGGATGAGGTTCAGGGAGCTTCCAGGTTGGCAAACACATCCATGCTGGGAGGGTGAAGCACCCCGACTCCACAAGGACAGAGGGACCTGAGCTTGGGACTCTCCCAGACCTCACGCTGTGTATCTCTTCATCTGTATCCTTTATCACATTCTTTAATAAAACTGATAAAGGTAAGCAAGCGTCTGCCTGAGTTCAGGGAGCTGCTCCAGCAAATTAATTGAGCCCGAGGAGCGGTTCTTGGAAGCTCCAGATTTGTAGGCAAATTGGACAGAAGCTGTGGATGACCTGGGACCAAGTATCTGTGATTGGCATCTGAAGTGGGACGGGAGAAGTGTCAGATAGGATTGAGTTAAATTGTGGGACACCCAGCTGGTGTTGCAGAGAATTGCTTGTTGTGGGGAAAAGCCTCCACACATTTGGTGACTAGAAGCTCCAGAAGCGAAGTGTTCTGTGTGAGTGCGGCCGTAGTGTGAGAGTAAAGAAGACACGCAGGAGAAACACAGGAGGAAGCGCTGGGCTTTTCCCTGTGCGGGAAGGAAAGACCGACTCTCCCAAGTATATTATCAAACGACATTTTGAATGACTGGAACTGCACAGCATAAATCTCTATATAAAAGCCCCACAACTTCCAAATCAAATTTAATATTTTTCCAAGAGACGATAAAATTTTGGTAACAAGGATTTCAAAAAAAAGAGTTATGTGTTTGTTTTCTGTAATTTTTCAGGAGGAGTGGCTGAGCACATTGATTTTCAATTTTTTAGTTGAAGATCGTTGACAATCATAAAAGAGAAAACAAATAGTCTATCCATACCACATGTGTTCATGTGTTTTAAGTCCTAGAGGCAATTCGGTTAGTGGGGCTCTGGGGGTGCCCAGTAGAGAAAAGTCAGGGCACCCTGGAGTGCCTGCAGCACTCCATGGGGGTGAGCCAGAGTGGGTAAGGTGGGACAGGGGAAGGGAGCCTAGAGATGTTGGCCTAGACACAGGAAAGTGGAAAGAGGCAGGAGTAGGGGAGGAAAGGGGAGGTCAGCACGGAACAACAGAAGGGAGGGTACACAGAACTAAGGCCAGGACGGCAGACAGGCCTGACCGAGCTGGCTCTCTGGCAAGAACTGACGTCTGGCTCTCCACATCACGGTGAGGCTTTTCACTCTAGCACGTGTGCGCCACACTCCAGTACTCGCCCCACTCCAGCACCTGGTCCCCACTTGAGCTCCAAATGTGGCCTTGTGCACTGGGATTTTATGACTAAAGCGTGTGTGCCAATTTATTCCACAGCCCCCTTCTGAGGGGATTTGCAGCCTCAAGCAGAGGGAGCTACTAACATTGACAAAGAGGTGGCCATGATCTAAGGGATACTTGCAAACACTCAATCCTTCATTCTTCATAGATTAAATATTTGCCAGCACTCAAAGAGCTCCTAGATGGAAATGGAAAGAGAGGTGGGTGCCACTAAGGGTCCTGTTTCAACACACAGAAAACTTGAGGAAAGGCAATGGGAAGTGGCTGAGCTAAGAACTTCCTGAGTCAGCAAAAGGGAATCTGAAGGGCACTGTTCACATTTCAGCTGTTTCCTGCATCAGCAACAGTGAAAAGCTGAGCTCAGCTTTCCACTTCAATACAGGCCTTGGGATTTACTCCAGGCTTACTTTGTTGCCTTGCAGAGCATCTCTGCTTCTGAAGTTCTTCCTTCTTCGCTCATCAGAATGGCACAGTTCTGTGAGACATTTCCCTAAATTAGGAAGCCAAGGTTTTACTCATGGCTCAGGAACTGGGCTTCTCTGGAACCTCAGGGGAGGCACCAGGCCACCTGGTTTCCCATTTACTCCTCTGCAGAATAAGGGAGACAGCTCACTTCCAACATGCTGGGAGAGCTCTTTCAAGATATCTACAAAGTCAGCTGAGCTACTCAGCCATGAGTGATTCAGAAATGCATGCCCTGTTATCTGTTTGTATTAGAATGGAATTTTGAACATTACTTTTGCGCTTACAAGGCAGTCTTTCTTCATATATCTTTACCCTATTCCTTCCTAGATTAAGACCCAACAACTTGTGGTTCAGAAGTTACCCATGTTCTAAATTCAAAGAGATGTGATAGTTATCACAGCCTGCGGTAGAGCATTCTTTGCTCGGTCACCTGACAGCTAACTTTATATATGGGACACAAGAGAAGAACATACAATGCATGTCCCATGAATATATCTTTCAACATTTCTCTTTCTTCAGGGCCAAATTTTTGAACAAGTGCCTACTTTCCCATTAGCCTGAGTCAAATGGTTTCCTTTCGGCTGTCAGAAATGTGAGGTCGGGCTTGTCAGGCAAAAGAAAACAGGAAAGTGGACTCAACCATCAGCGTTATTTCTAAGGCCCTATATTTGAGGGGGGACTGGAATCTTCTTTCCCCTTTAGTAGTCTCGAGAAGCATGCTATCAAGGTCAGTCTGCTTCTTCTCAAGAATAAGTTTGCTATTTTATAAATATGAGCTCTGAAAAGGCAAGGCTGGAAGATTCTGCCCTGGCCTGTGTATACACCTGGCTCCACTGGGAAAAATGTTTGAGAAACAAAGTTTCCACCATTTGAGCAAATTGTTTTGAGGACGATGTTAAAGTAGAGAGATGCTTAAACTCTGCAGAAGGAGGGCCATGGGTTACTCTCCTTTCAATTGTGTTCTTCCTTGTAAATAAAACATGACGTGGGTAATGGCAGAGGTTACAAATATGGAAAAACATAAAATGAATTGATGATAAATTGTGTACCATTGACATGGAAGTAATTTGACATATGCTAGCTATTAAGAGTGGATGTTTATAAACTAAAAATAATAAATGGTTTGTTGCCTATTAAAAGGAGGGCTCTATTATGTTTTAATTAATCTGTCTGTTCTCTGTTTCTGCCATATTTTTATGGAGAAAATGAGGTTAATGGATGGGCTACTTGTTTGCTCATACTTTTATTTAATAGGTCTGGGAAATTATAGAAAGAAAACTCTAATGTCACAATTCGACTCACTCACAGTTTGGTGAGAAGAGATAGAGTTGAAAAATAAAGTCTTAACAGATCATTCTTTAAGGCATGGCATGTGGCTCTACCACGTTTAAAAGTTGATTCAAGTCGATCAGTAACTCAAGGTGGAGTAAGTGTTAGTGACTGTGAGAGTATTCATTGTGCTCATCCAAGCTCCTTATACATGAACAGAAATTAACAGAGGTGTTTGTTCTTTCTAAATGAATAACTATTAAAGTTAAGTTCACCGGAGAGTGTAAAAGTCACAAAAGTCACACTATACAAAGGAGCCAAATTCGATTCAATTCAACCAAGAATTATTGAGCATCTACTGAGAGCTCCACATGGCTTGGGAGCTGAAAGTGTTTCTAGAGTGAAACTCTCATATATATGAGCTTGTTTAAAACAATCTTCAACACAACTCTTTCAAAATTATTATTTATATGGTACAAATGGGAGGGTCGGAATTTAGAAATATCAAGGCATTGACTTGATTTCACAGAGGGGGCGAGTGTAGTGCTGTGGGGAAGACATGGCTTCCCTGTGACCTAGAGTCAGGAGAGAGTGTCCCACCTACCACACATTTTCTAGGCCAAGGTTATCAAAGTGTTGTCCTGGTCCAGAGTCAGCCTTACAGTGGGAACTTGTTAAAGTGCAAATTCTCTAGTCTCGGCTGAGATCTACCCAGCTGAGAGTCTAGGAGTGAGGCCCAGCAATCCGAATCTTAACAAATCCTTTGAGGGACTCTGATGTACACTAAAGCTTGAGAGCCTGATCTGCGTTGCTCTGAGCAAGCCACTTTACTCCTTTGAGTCCCTATTTCTTCAGCTGCAAAATAAGGCTAATACTCTGAGGGTCCAATGAGATACATTTGCTAAATACTTGTCCTCAGTTAATGACATTATCATAATAGATATTGAATCAGTAACTCCTCTTGAGATACTCAAAAGTGTGATAAAAACAAAGGACAGGGAACAATTATAACACTCCGAGACACGTGCTACAGAACATACAGCCAAAGCCACGGAGCCTTTTTACTGTGATACATTGTCCACTTTTCCCATCACCTTCACTAGTTAAAACAAAATCACGACTCATTTAGTGATTGAGCTATAACACTTTGGTGAGGATTTCTAAAACCATTTATCCGATTAATCAGTGATGGCTCTGATCAGGCTAGTGTACATTTTGATATAGTTATACTGCAATCTGGCATTTGCTGCGGCTTATTCAGTGCATCTGCTTTCATTCACTCCAATAAACTACACGTCGTTGGTGTAGGAGACTGAAGCACCACTGTCCGATGACCCTGTTTTAACCTGAACCGCAGATGTTATAATTGTGCCACACAAAAGGTGACTATCCAGAGAGCCCTGGGCACGCTGTAATTAGAAGAGAATTTTGAAATTCCATCTCCAGGTGCTGTAAAATTAGAATCCTGCTATTTGGAGCTGACAGATAGCCACAGTTGACTGCTGATTCATAGACTGCGATTCCTTAAAAAATGCCAATTCTGTCTTGCCGTCTTTGTGGGATGCCTCCCGTACCCCTGCCAAGAGCATTTTCTTAATGTGAAAAAGGTGTGTGAGTTTCTGGATTTGACTCACCTTAAGATCTTGACAAAAGCCTCCACAAATGCATATCTGTCTTCAGTTCTATTCCCACCCTGAATCAATCACTGCTTAGGTTTGAGGATTTAAGGAAAAAAGTCTGGCATTTCATGTGCTAAACTTGTGTAAGAACCCCAGAGGAAAGTTCTACTCAGAGAGCCCTTTATGGGAACCACGTGGAAGGTTTTCTCCAGTCAGAGCCGGATACTGGAGGTATCCAACAGCCCGGGAGGTCTCTATTTTTTAGCCACAAACCACATATTGATGGCACAAGCAGCAATATTGCATGTTTTTATGAAAAATTGTATGTTTTACAAACACAATATGTATCATTTATATTTCTATTACTCCACTTTTCTGAAAGGTAACCAGGGAAGTTGTGCCTACATTTTTAAAAAGAGGGAATTTATGATATGAATAGATATATTCTTTTTTTCTTCTGTGCCAGAGAAACAAATGAAAGGAAACTGAATCAGCCTCGCCAACAGCAAACTCCAGA
The DNA here is from genome assembly GCF_000151845.1 of Pteropus vampyrus. NCBI lineage: Eukaryota > Metazoa > Chordata > Mammalia > Chiroptera > Pteropodidae > Pteropus > Pteropus vampyrus. The sequence continues at coordinate 4,409,071 of NW_011888826.1, forward strand.
GCCGAATGTAAACACACCTTATAAATCAGAGCCCTCACGATGGCTCCTCAAAAGACACAGCCAGGGGCTGGGGAATGAAGAGCAGTCGACGGGGCGGGGGCCCTCTGCTGGCTCCTTCACGGGAAAGGGTGTCTTCCCAAAACTGGAGGTGGTGAAACTCCAGAAGGAGCTAATGAGGGAGTGCCATAGGCTGGCAGTGTTAGGAGAACATGATAGAATTTCACTTTCTTCTTCCATCGTAATATCACTGAGGGCAGAGAATGCAGTGTTGGCTAACATACCGCAGTTGTCAATACAGTTTCACATTAGATGAGCCGTGATGAGCTTTCCTTTCTCACCATTTATAAAATATAGCCATATTGGATGCCCTGAATTTTAGAACAAAGGTCTCTCCAGTGGAATATGACATATATTTTGTATTATTTCCTTGGACTGGTTGTTGCTGCCTCTTGCTGGCTGAAGTGAAAGAATTAGAGAAGACACAAACTGGTCTTTTCTTGAGGAGTGAACACTGATTCTGGCTCTTCCTGCCACCAGAGACAGACCTGGCCAGCCACACACCCTTCACACATGCCTCTGTTTGTTGGTTGACAGCTGCTCTGATTGAGACTTGGACTTAGATGAAATATTATTTCCAGTTGGTAGCACTTTTAGCACATGCATGTGGAGTGATCATTTCATTTGGATGTTCTGTACACATCTTTCAAGGCATATATGTTTATCAGAGCTCATTTACTTTGGAGGATTAAAATGAAATCTCTTTTCTTGTAAGCCAAGTGTGAAATAGCTAGCATTAGCTCTTTAATTTGTGCACTAATATGTTTACTCACAGGCAAGCAAGAGTCAAACTTCCTTCTATTGTTCCCCTACAGAAGAAAATAATTAAAATCTTAATCACAAGCAAACATATGCCCTTACACGACAAACTCAAAAAATAAACAAAGAATTTTATTGGAGTAAATTCTGTGACATTAAAATTATAAAGAAATTGAAAAACATGCCACTTTTTATTTCCCCTTTATTAATAAATTAGCATACATAAAATCTCAATTTTAAAAATTGGGTTAAAGGATCCTAAATGCTATTCAGTTCTTACTATGTCATTTTAATCGATTTAAAACAGAGTCAAAACTATTTAAACACACTTTATGTTTCAGAACAGTTTTAGGTTTACAGTAAAATTGCACAGAAAATATAGAGAGTCCCCATATGCTCCCTCCCACACATACATTTTCCCCTACTGTTAGCTCTTGCTTCAGTGTATACATTTGTTATAATTGATGAACCAATATCAATGCATTATTATTAACCAAAGTCCACAGTTTATATTCAGGGTCATTCTCTGTGTTGTACATTCTTTGGGTTTTGACAAATGCATGTATCCACCTCTGCAGTATCATACAGAATAGTTTCACTGCCTTAAAAAGTCCTAGGCTTCATCTATTTATTTCATCCCTCAACCCTGCCCCAGCTGTAAACCCCTGGCAACTACTGGTCTTTGTACCGTTGTTATAGTTTTGCCTTTTTTAGAATGCCACGTAGTTGGAATCATGCCAAGCGTAGCCTCTTCAGGTTGGCTTTTTTCACTAAGCCATGTGCATTTAAAGTTCCTTGGTGTCTTTTTTGTCACTTGATAGTTCATTTCTTTTTATCACTGAATAATATACTCCACTGCATGAATGTGCGCAGTTGTTTATGCGAAATAATATTTTTACTATGAAATTGTTATGGAAAATAACATTTCAGATAGTATTATAGATAGATGAACACTATTTTATTTCTATAATGTAGCACGTTGTATTTATTCTTTTATAACCTGTGTGAACTGCTATACTCATTTGTGAGAAGACTTCCCCAGGAACTAACCGTAGCCATCATTGCTAGAGACCACCAATCTCTGTCTCTTCTTCAACTGGGTCTTTTCACCAGAGCCTACTGATGTGGTCAAGTCCCCCAGGCAAGTAAGTCACTGCCACTCGACTTTCCCAGTGGGTTTTTACCTTAGCTTTCTCCTCCACTTCAACATGAATCTGGGATGATCTTGCATCCTACCTCTATTGCTCTCCCCAGTGATATTTAAATTCCTAAACTAATGGTTTCTTTATGATTCACAGCTTATGGATTACTCACAGCATTTGCCCAGTTGAGGACATTTTCCTTCGAGACACCCCTCAGTCCTGATTTTCTCCATTTCCTGGGGCTCTTTCTCAGCGTCTGTTGAGCCCACTTCACTTCCTCTGCCTCCTTCCTTAGTGGTGATGGTCCCAGAAGTCCATCATTAGCTTTCTCCTCATTCCTCCAGCCTCAAAAATATGCGGATGCTGACTTTACCAGGGAACTGGACAAGATCTGGGATCAGAAAAAGGAATAAGATACTGTTAACCATCTTGTGAAGTTTTTGGACAGATAATAGAAAAGAGAGCTAGTCTCTCCCTGTTTTTATTCAATTCATTATTTCTCTGATCACTTTAAGGCTAAGTTGCTATTCTGAGACCTGTCACGCTTCAGACATTATCTTGACTGGGGCACCATGCAACGTGATGGCTTTCCTTTGGGGGTCTTCCAAGGAGTTAAAGTCCTTACCTTCAACCCATTTACCCTGGACATCTGCATTGCTCTGATTTGCTACATTCAATGACCAAATACTTTCATCGCTATCTCCAGATTATCTCCCCTAGCCACATACTATCACCTCTTTTTACACAGCTCTATCATGTCACCGTACCTCCCCACCCTGCCATCATAGTCCCCCCCAAAAACAGCCTCCGAATGTCACCAATGGAGTCTTAATTGGTTTCTAATATTCCATTCCGGAAGAAATCCACCAAATCACAAACACACTAATTTCTCATAGGGGTGATTACGTTCTGCCTATAATCAAGACAATGTTGAGTTTGAACATAGTATTTTGTTCTGTTGTTGCATTTTGAAAATTTTATGAAAATCGGTAATATTTGGTAATGCAGAGATGATATCTTTTTCCCATTTGCCTAAAACAAATGTGCAAACAGACATATGGATCCTTTGCCTCTTGAAATTATACAAATTAAAGCAAAAGCAGATCCCACTTAGTAAGCAGGAACACAGGAATAGAGCCGAACCGGGTTGAGAGTGGAGTCAGCGTGAATCCACTAAGCAGCCTCTCACTTTACTCTCTTCTCATTATTCTACTGTGGGTGCCTCAACACCCCATCCCCAATATAACCACTTCCTTTTTGTCCTTCCCGTGTCAAAGATCCAGGGTGAGGCTCTTGACAATTAGCTGGCTGGCACCTCTTGGCTCAGCATCACTAAGATCATTCAGTCTTTTCTAAAGGATCTGGAAAGTCGAGTCAAGAATTGCCACAGTGAACATCCTGTGGCGTCTCACCAGCCATGAAGCCCTCGTCCCTGGAGTTTCATCCATATGCCCTTACCCTGTTAAGTGCAATTCACTTAATCCTCCATCTGAGAGTTATACACACACACACACACACACACACACACACACACACATCAAAAATAAACCGAAGGCCGTGGAAGGGCTGCGTGATAGCACATTACTTATGTGTGAAAGAACGTAAACAACGGTGAGGGGTCTTTTTCTTTGTGATTTATGCTCAATTTTCTTATTACATCAGAATCACAATATCTGCACAAGTTGGCTCCATGTTTTCCCAATGTTCATTGCCTGCCCTGCAAACCCTCAGGTTGAAATCATTCGGCCTTATTACCAAATTGATATTTCTCTGACAAGTCTTCATAGTCATTTCCAAGTTAGGTACAAAGTCAAGTGTAAGAGACCCAAGTTTCTTACAGAGGTTGTCTATGGCCCAAGGATTTCATTTTTTGTTGTTTATCAAGTGTTTTCCATAAAATCATTTTCTTTCTTGTCTCTACATGACTGTTCTCTGAGTTGAAACCTTTAAAAATGTGTTGAAAACTTACCATTTTGAGAGGTACACTTTCTAAAAGTAACATTAAGTCTGCAGAATTTCTGTTAAAACATCAATTCTAAAGGAAGTTAGCAATTGCATACTTGCTGGGCAATTGAGCCTCATTTTAAGCATGTGGTAGGCTGGTAGGCAGTGCTGTTTATAGAAAATGGTAGATGTAAAGGCACCTGTCAATAATATAGGGAAAAGGTTACTACACTTCTAAATGTAAGATAGCTTTAATTTTATTAGATTAAAAAATCAATTAAGACAAAAAGGCAATTAGCATTGAGCTGCTTACATTGAAAGTTACCATGAGCAGATAAATTATTGCTTTTGAAAATATTGTCAAGAAATACTGTTATCTTACCAAACTAGTTTGTGCATATTGGAGCATAACTGTATCAACATTCATCTAATTGAAAGCAATTTCATCATTATTCATTGATACATACTCTTAAATGAGAGCAATTATTTTTTCAGCAAGGGGTCATAATGGAGTACTCATAAATTATTATCTTTCCTTTAAATACGGGGGGATTATGTGGGATGAAAACTGAGGAAAGCTGCTTCTCAGTGTATGATGCAACATTAGAGGGCTCTAATCGGCAATCTTAAAAGTCAGTCTTTTCTCTGGCTGGTTTCTGGAGAAGATGAACTGTTTGCATTTGCAGAATTATTAAACACTTGCTCTAGTTGGAGTGGCTGTCATTTGCCATTATCTGGTTTGTATAAGCTTTATAGAGTAACCTTAAGGCTTTGGTAGTTTTTAATGCCTAAATATTATGCTCTGGATATAAGTTTCACTTCCTTAGAGTGGCTTCTAGAAAGAGAATAAACACAATTTCTGTCAAGAACTCTAAAGCATCTCTTGAACCTCATTTAGTTCTTACTGGCTTGGTACACAGCCTTGAATGAAGCTATTTAAAAGTGTGAGAACACTCCAGGAAAAACAAAAAACTTTCTCTTTTCTTAATTTGAGAGAAAATTAGAAACGTTTGAAAATGAGCTTTGCTGCCAGAGGAAATACCTTCTGAACCCTGACTTTGCATCCCACTGAAAAACTATAATAGAGCTTAATAAGACCAGCCTGTCACTCACCATCTGCACCCCAGTGGAGAGAGAGCTGTTTCTATCTGTAATATAAAACAAATTTATTTAGATTTCCTGTTGTGTTCTAAAATTGCTCTCCATAGCTTCTGTAGAGTTTATAGTCCACTAAAAAAAGGGTATAAATTTTTGGTTAGGAATTCAGTTTAGCCATATCTACGGAAAGTTCCAGCATTTCTTCCTATTCTTTCTTCTTAAAACATCCTTTTTGTATATTACGTAAGTAATGACCTTGAAAAACCATTTTTATCCTATGAGAAAAGGGTACATGACTATCTCTAGGCCGTCACAAAGTAAAAATACATGAAATCTCATGTTTTTGCGTAGTGTAGTCTAGTCATTGAAAATAAACACCACTATACACATTTCCCTTCTCCATTTCCTTAAATATACAGGCCCCAACCTCCACTAGCCTAGAATTTGAAATAATATAGAGGTCAGAGAAATTTTTTTCCAAAAAAGTGCACGAGAGAAGAATATGTCACATTTTCAGAAGAAACTCTAGAATCTTACTGTAATTCCTTCCAAATTTGCTTTCTCTATAACATATTCTGGTTACTGATGGTTTTATCTATATTACTGAGCTCTCTATTTGCTAAGAAACACATTGATAAGAGAGACAAAGAGTCACGTTTAACAGTGTCTGATATGGACTTTTGAACAGAAAAGTTGGTTTTTTATAATCTCACTGGATGTTCCGAGAACTCTTTCTGCTAAATGAATCTATATTATCACTGGCCTTTGAGAAACTTTGGAGGAATTCATCTTGCAGAAGTCAGTTCCTTAACTTCACTTTAAAGAAACCTTTCTCTCAGCCGCAAGAAGAGTTGAAATACTGCCATTTGTGACAACATGAATGGACCTTGAGATAATCATGCTAAGCGAAATAAGCCAGACTGAAAAAGTAGAAAATCACATGATATCACTTATATGTGAGATATAAACCTAGAAACAACAAATGAACAGGACAAACAGAGACTCAGAGACATGGACAATGGACTAGTGGTTACCACAGGGCAGGGGGCGGGGGAGGAAGGGAGAGGTAGACGGGGTGAAGGGGGTCAAATATAGAGGGGTAGGGGTAGGGTGAAGTAGGTAAAGGGGATCAAATATAAGGTAGCTAAAGGAAACTGGACTTTGGGTGGTAATCGCACAATAGAATATATAGATATCAAATTATAATGTACACCTGAAAATTATATAATTATATTAACCAATGTTACCCCAATAAACTTAATAAAAAAAAAAAGAAAGGAAAGAAAAAAATAATTAAAAAAACCTTTCTCCCTCGGTACTTTTTCTTTTGGAAGACTGAGAGTCCATTGGGAAGGGACAATATTATTACAATTTTTGAATGGGAAAAACATCCCCCAAACATCCAGGACAAGTATGTAAAAAAACAAAGTGATCACATTAAATTGGCTAGAATCTTAAACTAGGAATGACCAGGCTGTATTCGAAGTACAAACCTTTCTAAATGTCCACCACTGGGCTGTAACAGGGAACACCTGTGGTAGCACATGCATTGGCCCCTTTCCTTTTACCATACCTTGCAGCTCTGCCCACTCTGCAGAGCCCATCCATCAGGAAACTGCCCAGGACTCCTGGTGGGATGAGGGAGATTAAAGTCAAAAAGAAAGTAAAGATGCGGGGTAAAAATGTTATTTTCATAATTAAGGAAGTCAGGGCTTAAAGAGGAGTGTGACTTATCCAGGGTTGCACAATTAGTTGTTTTAGTATTTAGTGAGCAGAAGAATGTCTAACAAGTATTATTGAAGGTAGCAATTTTAATTTCTTTGTGGAATCTGAAACAAGATTTTAATCACTGGACAATTTCTCTACTCATTAGTCTAAAAAGCAGGACATTGTATTCAGTATCGGACAGGTAAGAGAACATTCATCTCCAACATATAATCTTCCACTCACATATTCTTTTCTTTGTCTTTAGCACTGAATGGGCAAGAGGGGCACAATGATAAGAAAAGCATAAGAGAACAGTAATGAAATAGATTATAAAACCCTTTATTCATTTATTTAACCAGGAATTACTGAACATTCATTAATACCAGGCTCTGCTGTAGGCACTGGAAATGAAGTCTTGGACAGACAATAAAGATCATTATTTCGTTTACATCTCGTGTTCTATTAGGGAGAGGCAGAAATTAGCAAATAAACTCCACGACATGAAAGAACTGCTCTGGAGATTAGTCCTAGATGGAAACCAGGGGGTGTAAACTGGAGGGAGAAGACTGAGGGGCTGTTCTTCCCTGGGGAAGTGACATTTGAGCTGAGACCTATGGTTAAAATGAACCATCCGTGCAAAGGTGCAGTGGCCGAGCACGCTACGTGGATAGAATCTGGGAGAGCCACAGGCAGGAAAAACCTTGGCACCTCAGCAGCCAAAGGGAGGCCAAGAGGCTGGCGCTCAGGGCCGCACTGGCCCCAGCTGGCGTCTCCAGCTCCTCACACACACTCATGCCATTACCCTCTACTACCGTTGTTAATATAAGTTAATGTCTTGAACTTTGTAATGGAAAATGAGAATATATTCATTAGTGGTAAGCTCCTACCCTCCTTCTTCATGGCCATGACCTTAGTTCATTGTCCTTTGGTTTCACTCCAAGCTTTTGGTCTCCTATATATGAGCTGTCCCCTCAGTACAATTGTCACAGATAAAATTCTCTGTGCCCCTTACTGCTCAAAAATAGTAACAGATTTAGTAGTTTAACCAAAAACCTTATTCTCCCATCCATTCAAGTTGTTCCTCAAAAAGACTTCCAATATCAACATGACTTTTGACTGGACCTCCCCTTCCACCTAATAGGCAGTGACATTGCTCTCTCCCTAAATGCTACATGTATCTATTTCTGTGGTTTTTGTCTTGTCATCCTCCCTATTCAGAGTACACATCCTAGTCTCTCATTTCTATATCACGACCATTCTTATTGTTTAAAATTTAGCTCAAATTCTTTTTAACTTTTTTCTGTTATAGTTGACATTCAATATTATATAATATTTTCAGGTATACAGCATAGCGGTTTATACAATTTATGAAGTGATCCCGCTGATTAGTCTAGTACTCATCTGGCATCACACATAGGTATTACAATGTTATTAACTATATTCTTTATACTGTACTTCATATACCCATGACTATTTTGTAACTATCAATTTGTACTTCTTAATCTCTTCATCTTTTTCAACCCTCCTTCCATCAGTTTGTTCTCTGTATCTACAAGTCTGTTTCTGTTTATTTTATTTTATTTTATTTTATTTTATTTTATTTTATTTTATTTATTTCATTTTTAGCTGAACTCAAATTCCAGCACCTTTGTAAATTACCCTTCAGTCACGCCAAAGACTCAGAAACTGAGCTATGCCACTGAAGGATGTCTATTTATTATTTATTATTTTTAAAATTCTGCTAAAATAGAGCTCTGGAATCTGTGTTAAAAAAGATTTTCCAAGGCAGATCTAAGGGGGATCAAGTATGTGTGAATGCCTGCTGATATGAAGTAAATAGACTTTTTGTCAGTTTACTTATTATAAGTGTATGGACTTGGAGAAAACATCTTTTTGTGACTGCCATGGTGCTTTTCTGTGTTGGATTTTATATTCGGCAGTACATTGAATGAGACAGGCTTATGTTGCTGATTTAAACCTGCCATGTCTGCTGGTGATGGAGGCCATTCAAAAGCTACTAGCTGTTGAAAGAACAATAGATTATCATCATCTCCTTTCAGGGCTAAATGTTTTCCAGAAATAATTGAGGATATATTTTTAAAGTCAGTTGTGAGATTGAAAATTGGTATGAATTCTATTGTGCTCAAATCATCGTAGGTTATATTTCTTGAGAAAAGATGAGAAAGAGAAAGCATTATTGAATATGGAGAAAACGATCAACTTTTGACATTTAATTTCTTTCTTACTAAAAAAAATGATAACTCCTTCTGCTTCTAAATTACAGTAAACAAAATGATAAGCAACTGCCTGGAACAAATACATCCTGAATTTCCCATCACCACGGTTCTAAAAAAATCTAATAAAAATAAAAAAGAGCATGGAAACCAACCATAAACAGTTATATGTATGGGCCAACGCCCTTTTTGGTGTTTCTTGGCAGGCTCATCCTAAGCACTTTGTGGCCCAGGGACAGTTGTCAGACAGGCTCTGATGTGGTCAGTTAGTCCAGTCAGGCTCTTGATAACATGACCAAGAAATGAAGTCCAAGTCTATGTGAGTCAGTTAGTGTTGCCTCATTCTACAGTAAGAGTAAGCAGGATCGCTCACCAACATTGGTCTCGTGGAAGGTAGAAAAGAGTGTGGAGAGGTCCGGGCAAAACCATCCCCTCGGTATAAGACCACAAGAGTCAGGAGTGCCCAAAATGTTATGGAACGTCATCTGTCTACAGACTCGTAAGTGGGTAGCATATGACTCCCAGGACCCTCTCCACCGCAACAGTCCTCCCTTGGTCCTATTTCATTCAGATTGCCCAAAGGCTCTTCCATCTTCTGACTGTTGGACCTCATTGTAGTGGTTTGCCCTAGCCTCAGTATCATTTTAAGTTCTAAGCTTTTTTAAATGCTCCCACATCTAATCAAAATCTTCCCATCTTATCATTATGTGAAACAACAGCTCCATACACCTTGAGCTGCAATGACTAACCCAACAAATCAACTAGAGGTGACTCGAAGAGATTGGTGTCTTACTTTTCAGAAGGTTCATATTGAGTGAGTACAATGGGAATTTTTGCTGCAAGACCTCTAAATGTATTGTTTTATGAAGATTTCAAGAATTTTCTTTAGATTGGACCTTTCTGAAATTACTCCATGCACCTGTTTTGCCTAAGCATAATTTCTATTTGGATAGTACGCTTCCACCACTATAGACAAAACCCAGATATACAAATTAAAGGGTTAAGCTCAAACTAATAATCTGATTTTGAACAGGTTATTTATAAGATTTAGTTGTAAGAATTAGTTTAAAAAAAACAAATTGCACAAAACAGAATGAACTAGAACAAGTTTAGTGATTATACTGGGGAGGGTAAGAAGGGGAAGGCAGAAGTCCCCAAGCACTGGGCTTAGGACTGGTACCAGTCCTTGTCCTGTTAGGATCTGGGCCACACAGAAGGAGATGAGAGGCAAGCAAGTGAGCAAAGCTTCATCTGTATTTGCAACCGGTCCCCTGCGCTAGCACCACTACCTCAGCTCTATCTCAGATCATTAGGCATTAGATTTTCATAGGAGCACTGGTCCCTGGTGCCAAAAAGCTGGCTGGGAAGGGCTATGAAGGTTTTATGTGAACAAAAGAATGTTAAAAAAGTTCCATCGTACACATGGAATTTTCACTTTAGTTACGCTGTTAGGTGTGTTAATAAATGCTAAGTGAAGCTTTTTCCTTTGTTTCAAATTAAAATTGTCTTGTCTTTGGAACTTTAAGTTGTCTGGGGTCATGAACCAAAAATAAGATATAAAGACACATAGAGGCTTATCAAAAGAGTCTTGAACTCAAAAAAGACATTCTGTTGAATCACTTGCTCTTGGGGAAGCCACATGTCAGGGCATGAAGACACTCAAGCAGCCATGTGGAGAAGTCCATTTGGTAAAGAACCAAGGCCTCTCACACACAACCACCACCAACGTGCCAGCATTGTGGAGACGCCATCTTGGAATTAAATCTTCTAGCCCTAGTCAAGCCTGCTGCCAGCGTGCTGCCAGCTTAGGAGAGATCCTGAAGCAGAACCACCCAATTAAGCCACTCCAGAATTCGTGATCCACAGATGTGGTAAGATAACTCGTGTTCACTGTTGTTTTAAACAAGTAAGTTTATGAGGTGATTTGTATGAGTGAGAAGAAAATTGAAGAAGCATGACTACAAAAAGTAGAGAAGAGATAGAGAGGAGCAGCTGACTAAAGGATGGTTTAAGTTTAAGGAAAAGTACTGGTATATAATTGTCAGACACGTGACTGCAAATTTGTGGTGATCAGGAGATCATCGTGGACCTTCTTACTATTTTCAGTTAATACTGGGGACAGGAAATAAATTGTGTGGGTGGAGAAATATTTGGAGGTGATGAGATAGAGGAAGCGAATGTCTTTATTTTATTGCTTTTAAGTACTAATTACCTTGCCATATTTTTCATTGGTGAGATCCAATGTGGAAGAGGTATCAATTTTAGACACTTTATTCTAGGGGTTAGGGGGAATTAACAGGTTACAAATCATTCTGAGATGCTACAGGAACGAGCTTGTTGTGAGGCAGTGTACACTCCACCCATAAAATTACCTAAATGGAGCTTGTGCATTTATCTCTCAGGATTATTAAGAGAGATCTTCTCTTTGGAAGAAGATAATGTCTCAAAAGTCCTTCTGAATTCTAAAATATGTGATACGTTTAAAACAGTGTCTTAGAATAAGTGCACAACAATAGTAGCTGGATGATTTGAGCTGTCAAAATACCCTGCCCTTGAAATAGATGTGGCATTGTCTACATGATATCTGAAGGCTTTGTGCTTAATTTTAATGCAATTTCACTTTAGTGAGCAGAATTATTTTTTGGTGTGTAACTCTTTCACTAAGTATTTTTAGGTTAATTTAGTAAAGTACGTTCTTTAACATCTACTGATACGAATTAAAAAAAATAAATTTTAAAGCATTCTTTATGTCAAAGGTAGAAATAGCTAGTGATACCATGTAAATGTGACTTTATTCTTATAAATCTTTGCAAAGCATATTTTTAAATCTGACTTCATAGGTTAAAAGAGACAACACTCTTGTTTAACAGCATCATCTCTTTGATAAAGACCGCATCACTTCAGGGAGAAGCTATGAGGATCAAGCAAAGAGAATGTCAGTAAACAAAACCCAAAAGCATTGCTGAAAGGTAGTACTGAGGAGCAGTACTGGAGGGCAGTATGAAAGGCCCATGCTGAGGGGTAGTACTGAGAGGCAGTGCCGAAGGGTGATACTGAGGGCCAGTGCTGAGGGCCAGTGCTGAGGGCCAGTGCTGAAGATGCCAGCAGCTTTATATCTAGCTTTACAACAAGCTCCTGGCAAAGCTCTGTGGTCCAGCTATCTTTCTATCCACTTATATCTGCTTATCTTAGAATTCACATTTGGAAGTGATTTAGTTGTCACAAGAATGTACATTAACACATTTGTTCAAACTGAAATGAGTTAGGCTTTCTCAGAGAAAGTAAATAGGATTCATCGGACTTGTTTGTTTAACAAATCAGATTTTCTGGTTAGATTGAATGGTGGATATTTTTTAACCGAATAAGCTGTGGAACACCAGCTTTCAATGAAAATATACTTAAAGCAAAACAACAACAACAACAACAACAAAACCATATTGTTACATTGAGAAATGTATATTGGGATTAATATCTTTATTTTTCAGCTATTTTTGAAAAAAAAAATATTGCTTTAAGCAGGAGCCTGTAAGTCGGAGAGGCAGGCATGGTTAAGGGCTATTTGGTTGTACTCCTAGAGACCTTTTACTATAGATCCCACAGTCAAGGCAGTGGATTGCAGATGGCTGGTAACAAATTGTCTTTGTGTGAAGTAGTTTTCATATATCTGCTTTCGACAAATGGAAGGAGATGATAGCAGAGTTCAAATGAGAGGACTTACTAGAAGGATTTAATTGCCTCACCACCTGATAGAATCATTGAAATAGTTGCTGATCACAGTAGGATCGATTTGGCATACAATCCAGAAGGAGTCCAAAAATTGCCCGATAGTCTTATAATAATTCCATGCATTTCTCCACTTATTTACATATGAGAACATGATATCCTGGGACTAATATATAATTGTTTAAGGTACTAGAATTGGTGCTGAAGTTTTTCTATATATCAATAAATAAAGTTCATCTACAAATATGTGAACTAATTTTTAAAAGCACCAACTACTACCAGTATTTATTACTGCTACCAGCACCACTAACACTAACAGCAATAATAATAAAATAGTAGTAATAAAGAGTAGAAATAAAATAGTGGTAATTATAAGTCAACAATGAATAAATCTAATCCTTTGTGACTTATGGTCAGAAGAAATAAGAAAAATAATTGATGTATGTATATTTTTTAACTGAGAAGAATGACAGGTGACTAATAAAAGACTTTTCAGTACAAAAATATATAATATGAGGATGCAGTTTCTGTGATATGCGTAGAATTGCAATATAACATCAAAGAGAAATTATCAACTGTTGAAGAATTTATTTATGTATGTTTTAAATGGATAATGATTGGCATCAAGTTACCATGGTAATTAAATCTAAAGCATGCATTTGAGTGATAATGTGAAAATTTTACTTAAAACCATCTGTATTCATAATTGCACCTTCACAGTTAATTTATGATGAAAACTTTTTAAATGCCAATCTAAAAATATGCAATAGCATATATTTTTCAAATTTCTTTTAGAGAGCACATCATAAACCATGTTGAAGATCACTAACTTAGACCATAAGCATATGATCCCTTTTCTTGGATTCCAAATGCTTCGAAGAATATTCGGGCAATGGATAGAAGTACTTGCGTCAGTTATCGTGAGAGCGGATGTATCATAATGCTACGAGAGACACTGACGTCAGAGCCCGGGGTTCACGTTTTAGCCTACAGCGTCACTTACAGGCCTGCGATGAGAGGCAAGATAGCTAACCTCTCATTCTGTTCCTCATCAATCCAATGATTCCAGCAGAGACAGGAGAGGACTACATTAAATAACATATGTCAAATATTCAGGATACCAGTGTCAAATAGAGTGGGTATTAAAAGGATCCATCAAAAGAAAAAAAAGTAAAAAAGATCCATCGAATGGATCTACTCAGAGTTTCTCTATAAAAAGATCATTAATTTTGAGTTGTAAGTGTTAACTAGTTTTAATTTTCACTTTTCTTGGAGTACAAGAAAAAGTTTCTCATTCTGATTCCCATTTTTTTTGTGCACAGTCGTCTCCAAAACAAAAGTGCTGAAAAGGGATAATACACGGAAATTATGTTTGTTTTTAGCATAGAGACAGTTACCAAAAATAAGGAAAAGAAAGTTAGAAAGGTGTTATAAAATGTTTCACATAGCCTGAAATAAAAACATTAAAAAAAAATTACCTCACATTGGCATTGTCAGTAACAAATATGCACTATATTAAAACGAATACCCTTCAAACTATGAAACTGAATGTGTTATGAACTAAAGTAACTTAGATTAACTGAGACCTTGAGAACAAGGAGCAAGCCCTCTGTTTCCTGCATACAGGGTAACCTTGACTGTCAGCAGAGAATCACATCCTGGCCAATAAAGTAAATGTGGAAGATATTTATGCAGCATGAGAAGCAGCCCTTGCCCCATGGCCATCTCACCTGGAGACTGTGAATCAGACCAGTAGCCCATTAGTGACAGGGCAGGAACATGCAGCCAGCAATTCTCAAATTGCAGTGGAAGGGCATGTAACTCATGAGACTACCAACTTCCTTTGGTTGCAGTAGGAAAACAAGGCAAGCAGAAGAGTTAAATTGTCACTCCTCAAGGTCAGAGAGTGAGCCTTATCTGTTTCTGTGTTTCCAGATCTAACACTGGTGTAGTTTACTTAGGACGTGGTGTAGTTTACTTAGGACGTGGCCGCTCACTAAATGTTTGCTGAACTCACCTGATCCTCCAGCTGGCAACAGGAGGAGCTAGTGTCGGCCACTTCATGTGAACCAGAAACCCAGATTCCTACCTTTTGCAGTACTCCTTTCCTAGTGTCTGCACTCC
>NW_011888826.1:4425008-4449155 GCF_000151845.1 Pteropus vampyrus
AAATATATAATATGAGGATGCAGTTTCTGTGATATGCGTAGAATTGCAATATAACATCAAAGAGAAATTATCAACTGTTGAAGAATTTATTTATGTATGTTTTAAATGGATAATGATTGGCATCAAGTTACCATGGTAATTAAATCTAAAGCATGCATTTGAGTGATAATGTGAAAATTTTACTTAAAACCATCTGTATTCATAATTGCACCTTCACAGTTAATTTATGATGAAAACTTTTTAAATGCCAATCTAAAAATATGCAATAGCATATATTTTTCAAATTTCTTTTAGAGAGCACATCATAAACCATGTTGAAGATCACTAACTTAGACCATAAGCATATGATCCCTTTTCTTGGATTCCAAATGCTTCGAAGAATATTCGGGCAATGGATAGAAGTACTTGCGTCAGTTATCGTGAGAGCGGATGTATCATAATGCTACGAGAGACACTGACGTCAGAGCCCGGGGTTCACGTTTTAGCCTACAGCGTCACTTACAGGCCTGCGATGAGAGGCAAGATAGCTAACCTCTCATTCTGTTCCTCATCAATCCAATGATTCCAGCAGAGACAGGAGAGGACTACATTAAATAACATATGTCAAATATTCAGGATACCAGTGTCAAATAGAGTGGGTATTAAAAGGATCCATCAAAAGAAAAAAAAGTAAAAAAGATCCATCGAATGGATCTACTCAGAGTTTCTCTATAAAAAGATCATTAATTTTGAGTTGTAAGTGTTAACTAGTTTTAATTTTCACTTTTCTTGGAGTACAAGAAAAAGTTTCTCATTCTGATTCCCATTTTTTTTGTGCACAGTCGTCTCCAAAACAAAAGTGCTGAAAAGGGATAATACACGGAAATTATGTTTGTTTTTAGCATAGAGACAGTTACCAAAAATAAGGAAAAGAAAGTTAGAAAGGTGTTATAAAATGTTTCACATAGCCTGAAATAAAAACATTAAAAAAAAATTACCTCACATTGGCATTGTCAGTAACAAATATGCACTATATTAAAACGAATACCCTTCAAACTATGAAACTGAATGTGTTATGAACTAAAGTAACTTAGATTAACTGAGACCTTGAGAACAAGGAGCAAGCCCTCTGTTTCCTGCATACAGGGTAACCTTGACTGTCAGCAGAGAATCACATCCTGGCCAATAAAGTAAATGTGGAAGATATTTATGCAGCATGAGAAGCAGCCCTTGCCCCATGGCCATCTCACCTGGAGACTGTGAATCAGACCAGTAGCCCATTAGTGACAGGGCAGGATCATGCAGCCAGCAATTCTCAAATTGCAGTGGAAGGGCATGTAACTCATGAGACTACCAACTTCCTTTGGTTGCAGTAGGAAAACAAGGCAAGCAGAAGAGTTAAATTGTCACTCCTCAAGGTCAGAGAGTGAGCCTTATCTGTTTCTGTGTTTCCAGATCTAACACTGGTGTAGTTTACTTAGGACGTGGTGTAGTTTACTTAGGACGTGGCCGCTCACTAAATGTTTGCTGAACTCACCTGATCCTCCAGCTGGCAACAGGAGGAGCTAGTGTCGGCCACTTCATGTGAACCAGAAACCCAGATTCCTACCTTTTGCAGTACTCCTTTCCTAGTGTCTGCACTCCGGGAAAATGAGATTTTAAACAGGCAATCAAGATTACACTAGTTTGGATGCATTCTTAGGGACACAACTGAAAGTCCTTATTCATAAACCAAGTGTGAGTGTCATTTCATTATTGCCCTGGTTCTCCTCAGGGCCAAGTGCAAGCAGGATAACACAGTGCAAAGGTCCTTGGAATCAAATAGCCCTGGAAGTAAGTCAGAGCTCTGGTACTTAATCATTGTGTGAGCTTCGGCCAATTACTTCACCTCTGACCTCAGGTTTTTTTTACCTGTCTGTCGGAGATAATAACTCTCTTGAACGATTTTTATAAGAACTTAAGGGAAAGGGTAACAAAGAGTAGCCACTTGAATAGTAGTTTAGTACGAAATGCCCTAATTGTTTGTGAAGTCATGCTAAGATGCTCAGGCTGCCTTAGAAAAAATATTGGCTGCTGGTCATGAGCACTCTGAACAAATATAAATTATGTCCATTTCCATGTATTGAATGGGTCTATGAGATCATCCAAAAGTTTAAGCTATGTGCTCACTTCATTAAAAATAACTCAGAAGATGGGTTCATTCAAGTACAACTTGATAAAACTTGCTGACAAAAAATCAATATGATACATTTTAATAACATTATTTTATGATCTATTATCAAGTGTCCATTTATGCACGAATACCACTAGGGCTGGACTGGGATGCTCATCGTGCTGTAATAAGTTTAAATCGTCTCTGAAGACAGAATAAAATGGTTGATAGTTGGAGAAAATATTACTTTCAGATTTTAAAAAAATCAGAAAATAAAGACAACTTGTGAAGGCTCTCTTAAGTAAAAGACCTATTCCTGGCTCCGCATGAGAATGTTGAGGGAAATTACCATTTTGCTAGCCAAGACATGGGTAGATGGCTCTTCTGACCATCTGGAAATTCAGTCTTTAAAATACTCTAAATTTGTTCTTTTTATTTGAGGTGCTAAATTTCAAATATTTGAACTTTTAAATGAAAGAGAATGATTTTTCATTAAGTTTGGCTTTCATCCTTGATCAAACAAAAGTGAGCAGAAAAAAAAAACGAATGGAAGTTTACTTCACAAAGAAATGCCACTTTTATCTGTGCAGTTAAAAAAACTTGATATATATATATATATACACACATATATATTAATATATATGTACATAATATATACATATATATATTAATTTTATAAATAAAGCAAAGAATTCTAAGCCTATTGCAACTGATTATTGACTGGGCCATTTTCTTCCTAGGATGCTTTTCTGAATTTGAACTATACCATTGTTTCATCAATAAGAAAACAAAGCATTAGCAAATAAAGTCGTTGCTTGATACAAAATTGACACTAACGGTAAATAGTTATTTGGTTTCTTTGCCATAGATCAAGCTTAAAATCTGAGGTCGAGATAATATATGATGGAGAGTAAAATAGGTTGCTGACCTGCCCACATGCTTTTAGCTACATACCCTGTGAAAGAATAGAATAGGGAAAAAAAAGTCAGGCACAGGGAGAAGAAAAAAAATATTTATAGTCTGCCCAGAGTTAAGGTGGAGACAGAGAAAACTTGGAAGAGAATTCCTATCTATGGACTTATCTTCATTTTGACTGAAGTTTCACTTTATCTTTATGACCCAAACATCCAAATGGAGAACGCAAGTTCTTCCAGGCTGCCATACTCCAGGAATATGTATCAGAAGCAAATGCAAAAAATTTTTTAGAGAAACACATTTCAATCCATTCTGTATAGGATCGCCACACAAAAAATTAATTAGATCTACTTTAAGTTATTACTGAATGATTTGACTTCATGGACACTAATGATTCTCAACTTTTATTAAACCCCAACATGCTTGTAGGAAGTAACAGGCTTCCTTCGGCAGGTTCTACTAAGGCAGTAAGTTTCGGTAAGGGTAAAGCGGCTCCACGTTCTTACATGGTGGTGGAATGAAGAGGATCTTCATGAATCACTGATCATGAATCACATGATTCATGATTAATTCTTTAATATGTAAGAGGAGTCCCTCCAAGGTAAATTGGGAGAAACCTACTGGGTTCACAGATGCCATCTTTCTATTTTCCTTCTTCCTTTTTCTCTTGGCTCTCATCTCTTCTCCATCCTTTCTTCTATGAAATAGGCACTTACTGGATTTATTTCTTATTAGATTAAAATTTCTTATTTAATATGACACAAAATGACGGCAATGGCTACAGTGGTGGAAAAGTTCTACTGTTCACCATTTAAACCTTTCTTTATTTGGAAAGAGAATAACATAAAAATCTAAGGTCTTGGTTAAATCCATGGAAAAACCACTTAACTTTATCCCCTCTATTGAGAGCCATTGTTTATCCCTTCTCTCCTATTTTCTTTTCTTTTCTTCTTTTTCTAACTAACTTTATCAGAAATGATTCTAAGGCAACTGATAAATAAGTCGATGAGGAAATTGTACATATACAAACAGCGATGAAAACAAGAGGCTAGATGTAAGGCTGGCACACACGATATGTACAGCAAAGTCTTGTTCTCATCTTTCAGGTAGATCGCAATGCACCTTCCTCCTTTCACGGAGAATCCGAATCAAGAGGGTGGATGGAAACAACGTCAAGGTATATTACCAGGTGTAGGCGAAGCAACTATTCTGGAAAACATAACTCAAATGTGACTAGTGCCCTGAGGACATCCTCTGCTATGCCTACGTTAAAGAACTTAGCTCTTCCTCACTTCTCCCCAAAGTAAATCAAACTCCACAGTTAACTGGTAAATACTTTACATTTTACTAGGGATTTTGTAGGGACGCCGAGAAAAATTACTTTGTAACCATAAGCACAACTTAAGGAAAGTCCTCTTTAGAACATATGTTTGCTTCTCTTACAAGCTCACCCTCGGTCAGCAGTCTAAATGTCTTTCCCAGTCATTTTCAGGATGGGCTTAAGCTCTGAGGACATGTGGCTTTTAACAAGTGGTAGTAACCATCAAATTTGGCACTGTCTGGTAACGTTCTGTTTTAAGTAGGTACCCAGTCAATCAAATTCATCATACTTTTCTTCCAAACCTACTAAGGTATAACACTGAGATAGTGCTGTGTGGGAGATTCAAAGAGGTATTTGACCATAAAGAAATTTAAAATTTGTTCAGGAAGACAACAACATACAAAAAAAGTAATTGGAGAACAGCACAGCAAACACAAAAATGGAGTGCCAAGGACTCTAAATGCCCACATGGTGAAGGCTATAGCCTGAGACTAATTGTCCTTCTGACGCATGTGATCATAAGATGTGATAAGCTTGCACAAAAGAGGGGAGTGTAGGCAGATGGGAGGACAGCTGGAGGCAACTGTGAATTTGCTTCCTGAGCAATGCAAGTTGGTTACTGGAGCGATCTGCCTCTGACTGTTGCTTGAGGCTCAGCTAGGAAAGGGAGAAACACAGATCCACAGGAAGAAAATGGATCTTCCCTCTCCCTCTCCCTTCTCCTTCTCCCCCTGCCTGTCCCTATCCCTCTCAGTCTCCCTGGAAAGTGGGGATATGTTACCATATATTATATGTTTATTCATTTTCTAGTCAATCTAAATTCCATAGAAGCTTCTACTGTTTTGAACACTTAGGATAGTGTTTTATCCTTCATGAAAGATGAAGAGATGGACTCTGATATACGATTTGCAGTATGGGGACCGATTTTTATTTTACTCATGATAGATTTCTCAGAACAGAAAGATTCCCCTTCATCTCAATGGTTATGAAATTAATTCTACAATAAAAGCATGTACTGTCCGCCTTCTAAAGGATTTCTTAGGTCTTCATCAATGGACAGTTCCTGAGAGTCCACTGGTAACGCAGCTTTATCCCCCCTGCCCGGAAATCTTTACTCTTTGTTCCATTGTATTTCACTCATGTTCCAGCTCAGATGCCTCCCACACCCCAAAGCCTTCCCTGACCCTCTCCTACTCTATGTAACCACTTCCTCTCTGGAACTTTCCGAGATCATTTTATCCCTTTTATGCCACTTAACATAATTTGTTTTGCAGTATAGTCATTGATTCCTGTATCAACCCTCCACAGAGGCTGGTTGCTTAAGGATAGGGACAAGATTTAGTTATTCTGGCATAACCTGAGTCCCCAGCATAATGCGTAGGACACGGTGATTTAAATTGCATTGACTCGAATTGAAAGCCTTTTAGATGCTTTCTCATGAGT
This sequence comes from Pteropus vampyrus, assembly GCF_000151845.1. Taxonomy (NCBI): domain Eukaryota; kingdom Metazoa; phylum Chordata; class Mammalia; order Chiroptera; family Pteropodidae; genus Pteropus; species Pteropus vampyrus. The sequence goes on from NW_011888826.1 coordinate 4,430,819, forward strand.
CAGTATTTCTCAACATAAAATTCCCTTCTTTCTACCATTTTGGTGGAATCAGCATTTCACCACCCAGAACAGAGGACTTCTTGTCCCAGCAGCTGGAGGTCCATCCTCAGCTGTCTGCACCTGCAGGGGTTAGCTCAGCTGCTGAGACCTTCCTCACCCAAAGTCACATCTGCTCCAGGGCAACTGGCCCCCAGGACTGAGTGGGTACAAAGACCTGGCACTCTTGCCCCACTGGGGGACAGCTCTGTTGAGTCGCCCGTTTTCAGAATGCCCCTCAGGTCTGCAGAGGTGTTTCACTGCAGAGGTGACTACTTCCCAGCTCCACTCTTGCCTCCTCTTGATCCTACTTTCTTCTTTCCACATGTTTTTCTGAAGAGCACTCTTTAAAATATAGCCTATACGCTAATCTCCCTTCAGTCCCCTTACAGGGAACACAGTCTGCAAAAAGCATGTTGACCACGAAAGTACAGCATGGCTTTCATTTTGTCATTCACCTTACACCACACTCACCACGAGGATAGTCAATATTGAGGAGAGATCTGAGATTTTTATAGTGATTGCTACTAGGTGGGCCATGGTATTTTAGTAGCTGAAATATGCTGCCTCTCTTTATTTTTCTGGAAATAAATACAACAGATGGTTGGTGAAAGAAACTAAACTACATTCCTAGTTCTCATGGGCCTTGTTTAACTTATCTTTTCAAAACAAATAGTTGTACTGTGTTTACTTGCCGATAGAGAAATGCCTGAATTCATATTCTTTTTGCTATTTGCAGAAGACAGAAATGTCAAAAAAGGTTGAGATAATTTTCCAGGTGCTTTGAAAACCTGTTATAAAGAAAATCCTCACATTATAAATTATGTATGAAATGATACAGATATAAAATGCTTCTGAGAAAACAAACTAAGTTAATGAAGAAAAACTTATTTTATAGCTTATCTGAGATAAAAAGTATGACCCCATTTGGGTAGAAAGCAGTTGAAAATCTACATGTGAAGCTACAGCATCAAATGTAACATTCTTGACAAATATAAAGTTCAAGTGGTATTATAAAGCGAGTCCAGAAAATTCAGTCTCTCTGAACATTTGATTTGTAAGATGTCAAACTCATGTGAGGTATTGTGATATTTTGAGAATCCATTAAAATTCTTTAGGAAAAAATGTAGTCAGCAGAAATCAAATTTAAACTTGCAACAAGGTTACAGCAGAGATGAATAGAAGCAGAGAAATGGTTTGGTGATAAAAATATTATAAATGGAAAATAAAACATTTTCATGACATGATTTCTTACTGTAGAAATCTCTATGATGATCAATAAAACTCAATTTTATTTGTTTGTTTTTAACATTAAGAGCTACATTAAACAATTTAATGGGAAAATATGCTATGACTACAGTTTTAGATGGGCTGTACTCTTTTAAATATGAATGCTAAAAAACTAGCTCTTCATATAAGTTTATTAAATGCTTTCAAAGTTCATTTTTGTGAGCATGTATGATGCGTCAGACAGTTCCATTGTATAATTACATTTAATTTTCACACCTGTATTGTGAGGTATCACCGCTCCTATTTTCAAGGTAACCAAAACTGAGGTTCAGAAAGGTTATATAACTTGCTTAAGGCAGGATTTCAGTGAAGATCTAAAAACTCTAAGACCATTGCTAGTTTAATTACAACATAAACTTAACATCAAAGTGAGTTCCCTTTTCAGGTTTCAGGACTGGTTCAGTTTTTATTGAACACTATATTTAGTTCTTGCAAATTGTTATTCCAAGTTTTTGTTTTTGTTTTTGTTTTTAATTTGGGATGAGGACAATTCTAAAACTCTTTGAAGAGTATTTATTCTGCATTACAATTTTTTCATACTTATATTAAAAAGTGACTTGATAATTTTACTCAAAGATCAGAGAATAATTCTCTTTATCTTAAACTTTAAAAGCCGTTTTGTAGAATGTGTCTCAGAATCAATTGTTTTATGTCTATTCTCCCATGTCCATTGTGGGCCGTTTTAACATTTATCTTCAGGTTTTTTATCTCCAAATTTTTTTCTGTTATAATTTTAAATATTAGTTTAGTTCATTGCTTGTTTTTTTTTTCTTCAGAGACTTTATGGTAGATTAATTTTTCTATATCTATATCTATCATTTTACCTTTAATATTATTTACCTGTTTTTTATTTTTCTTTGATGTTGCTATTTTCATGACTATTCTCAATGTCCTTTATTATATCTTTAGTTGATTCTATTCTTCTTTGGATATTTGTAATTAGTGTTCATTTCCAATATGATATTGTATTTTCCCTCATTTTTTTTCTTAAAATTAGTCAAGCCTTACCTCTTATATTTCTTGTTGTTGTTGTTGTTATTGCTGTTCATTTTTGTACCGAGTTTTTGAGTTTTCATTCTATCTGATATTGCTTTTGATGGCATTTGACTCATGTTAAAGTGTTGTGTTACAGCTTTCCTCTGCTTTTTATTTGATTTTTGGTTCTTTGTACAGGCTTTGGTTTCTACCAAACCATTAATGACAGTTCTTTCCCTTCGGGCGGAGTGAATTTGGGTGGCATATGGGGTTTCTTAGTTGAAAGTGTTGGCTTCTATTGCGATACAGAAATTTAGTTTCTTTAACATGTGGCCTTTTTTGGACGAATATGTTTTGCTGTTATTTTTCCTTGTTTCTGTGATACTCTTTAACTTATTAGAACCCTCCATCTCCATTGATTGTTCCCAGCATGGATTAGCCTGCAAGTCATTTCACTGTTCTGAGATTTCTTCCCATCACTGCCGCTCAGCATTGCATATTTTCAAGCATCTTCCTTTCTATGCCCAGGTGGTAATTCTCTACTCTCCCGGTTTCACCTGTTGTCAGTGTTTCCCCCACAGGGTGGGACCTACCTCTATGGATGATTTTACCTGGTTTGCACCACTGCCACCTGCTGTACTGTCTCCTGCTCTGTGTGGTCTCCGCCTGACTTCCTGCTTTTCCAAGTCCTCTGGAGCAGGCTCTGCTGGTTTTGGATATTCACTTCCCCACTTATATGTAAAATAACATTTGAAATAGTCCTCGTGCCCTTGTAACACATGGGCTTGGGTTTATATCTCTATGTTTTTGATATTGTATGGAGATTCATTTAATAAAGTCTTCAGTATTTATGCTGTATGGAAGCAAATGTTAACTTTTTCTTTTTAATAAATTATCAGTTCTTTTAATTTATTGCAAGTTGGTGAATAAAAAGCATGGCTAGTCCTTAACTAATCTAAAATTATATTTGTGTGTTAAAGATGGGAATAAAATATATGTTATAGTGTGGAATGAAGTTTTAAATGCATTAGAACACTCAAGCTTGGCAATTTTTTTTTATTTTGTTCTAAAAATAATCTTTGCGATTTGTTACTAAGTGATAAATTAAAAGAGACTTTCACGGGATACTCTGTGCAAGCAGTTTTCTAATATGACACGGAAGGTGCGAATAATACTTTTTCTAAATAGTTGAAAAATACGGTTTGTATAGTTTTACATATTTATGTTTCTAAAAAACTTATTTAAACATCTTGATGTGTTATAGAAAAAAAGTTTGAGAAGATATAAACTGGAAAATCTGGTAAAGATAATCTCGAATTAGATTCGTAAACCTCCTTCTACCTTTTCCTTCCAAAACATCACAACACCTAACATGAGTTGATCAAAAAATTATTAACTTATAAATCCAATTAGTTCAGCTAACCTAAAACATGACCAAGAATTCCACACTTAAGCACATAATAGTCAAACAGCTAAAAAAAGAATAAAGGATATCTTGAAAGCAGCTTGGGGACAGGGGGTGGAAACACATTACATACAGAAAAACAAAAATAAATTATGGCTAATTGCTGATAATAAGCAGTATAATGAATAACATCTAGAAAGTGTTGGAAGAAAAAAAAAATCAGCCCAGAATTCTATATCTAATAAAAATATCCTACAAAAATGTGGATGAATTAAAAAAAAAAAACTGTTACATAAACAAAAGCTGAAAGAATTTGTCACCAGTGATCTGTTCTATACGACATGTAAAAATGTTTGTCAGGCTTAAGGGAAATTAGACCGATGAAAACTTGGATATACAAAAATTCTCAAAGCACACTGAAAATGTAAAATAAGTAGATATATAAAAATATTACAAGACAATTGTCTATTTAAAACTAAAGAATAACATTTAGAGAGTGTTTGTACTATATAAAAGATAAAGAAAAATATAATAGCACAAAGGATTGAGGCATATATAAAAATATTTTACGCTAAAAGGTGAGTCTTTTAGTATAAAAGTGAAAAGCATAAGATGGAAATAAGTATAAATTATCAAGAGTGAAGTGTAAAGTGACACAATATTAATTCTTAATAGGATATAAGTTAAAGATGACTGTTTTTATTTCTTATATCAACTACCACAAACAAATGATATAGCGAAGAATTCAATAGAGGAAATACAAAGAAGTACTAAAAAATATTTTATTAACATCAGAATGCAGTAAAACAACAACAGAACAACAAAAAACCAGGGGGCAAATGAGAATCAAATAGAAGATGATATATTTAAACCCGACCATATTAATAATAATTTTAAATGTTAACTAACTATGCCCTACAATTAAATGGCAGAGAATGTTAAATTTGGTTTTAAAAAACCAAGACTCAACCCTTTGTTTTCTATAAGAAACACATTAAATATAAAGATATAAACAGGTTAAAAGTTAAAGGGTAAGAAAAGATACCCGGTGAGGTTAAGAAAACAGATATGGCCATATTGCTATCAGAATAGTGGACTTTGAGAAAAAACATATTACCAGGAATAAAGAGAGATATTTCACAATAATAAAAAGATCATTCATCAGGAAGATATAACAATCATAAATGTATGTGCAACTAATAACAAAGATTTAAAATTCATAAAGCAAAAGTGACAGAAGTAATGAGAGAAATAGTCAAATCTATAATCAGAGTTAGCTATTTTAAAAGCCCTCTCTCAGTAATTTATAGAACATTTAGACAAAAATAATAAAGATATAGAGAATCTGAACAGCAGTATCAAACAAATGGGCCTAACTGATATTTATAAAACACAACATCTGATAACTGCATAAGACCCATTTTTTTCAAGTACATTAAACCAAGTTTATATATCCAAACAACAAAATTCTATGCTGCAAGTAAAAGCAATTGTACATACAATAACTTGGAAGAATCTCAAAATCATTATGTTGAATGAAAGAAGCCAGACACACAGGAGTTCACACTGGATGATTCTATTTATATGAAATTTTAGAACACTAATTTATGGTGACAGAAACCAGATCACTGATCGCCTAGGGTAGGAGGTGGGGCTCATGGACTGCAAAGAGGCATGAAAGTAGCCTTTAGAGTCATAAAGTGTTCTATGTCATGATTGTGGGCATATTACAAAGCGTATCTGTCAAAATTTATCGAACCATGCAAATCAATTGGAGGTATTTTATTATATAAGTTATACTTCAGTATTTATTAAAAACCTATCCAACAATGAATAAACATAACTCAAGACCATAGAAATAGTCAAAACCTATCTTGAGTTGGGTGGTTAAAAAAATGAGTGAACTGTGAACATATTACCTGTGAACATGTACCTTCTATGAATCCCTGCTCTATCTCCGCATATCCTCTCAGATACTATCAAACTGCATTCTTTAAAAGGAAAAAATATTTAATTCATGTACTAATTGTTTTTTTAAGAACAGAATTGTCATAATAGCCCAGACTCTCACGAATGCTTCATGAACCTCTAGGATACTGTGAACCACCACTTGGGAAATCCTGCTTCATATATATTTCTCTCATTACAGAGGTCATCTTGTAACATAATGATTTTAAAATACATTGCTTTTTTTCTAGTAGACAAGGAACAGAGTGACATTAGCTACTGTGTCTTATTAGTCTTGTAACCATAAGACCTACCATAGTGACTGACACAAAAATAAATGCTCAAAAAAAACTTTCTTGAATGAGTTCATTAATCAGTGAAAGAAAAAAATTTGCAAACTATTATGATCAAATTCATATTTCAGATGTGAGAGTTTTTGTTTGTTTGTTTTAATATTTTGGACTTTGCGATATTCATTCTTAATTAAAATAATGAACTAATTTTTTAAACCAAAACAGTTTGAAAACTACAAAATTACTTTCCAAAGAAAGTTTTAGGAAAGAACAATTAAATAGAGTACTTTGAAAACAATATTTTATTTGGAAAAATTGTCGGAAAGTTTTTAAACATTGACTATCAGCACACTGGCTGGTGACTCCTGATGGAAAGATACTTTTAAAAGTAAATCATTCTTGTTTTATATCATTACAAATTTTATTCTATTTTTTCCTTCACAAGCAAAATTTTAAGCTTGAGATAGAAAGTAAATGAGAGGTTATATGGGAAGCTAAGGAAAAAACTTTAGAGATTTTCAACAATTATTCTTTTTTATTAGCTGACCAAGAGTTTCTCTTTGACCGACTTGAGTCAAGAGCCTGTGAACTCTTTTCTCAACTAGGCCCTGACTTTTGACTTTCCCTGTTTATTTCTGCACCATCCAGTTTTAGCAAGAATCCTGCTAAGTCAGTTTAGCTAGAATCCCCATGTTCCATACCTAATCATCCTCAATATCCAATTGGGCTCCTCATCGTCCATCGTCCCCCAGGTGATGTCTGATCACCTTGGACTGCCTTCAGCAAGAATCCTGCTATAATGGGCAATTTGTCCATCCTTCTTTACCTCTGACATTTCCTCTTAGTAATTTTCTATCCACTGATCTCTTTTTCTGCTGCTTGGCTATAAATTCTCACTTTTCCTTGTGGTATTTGTATTTGGACTAGATCCCAATCTCTCTCCATCATTGCAAGATCCCACTATAGTGATCTCTACACCTACAGCAATGCCCCCTTCCAATAGTCTGTCTTACCATTCTTTAACAAATATCATGAATAATTTATTTTTAACATAATTGTACAATTCTTTCTATTCTCTACAGCAGATGTTGATTCCCAATATAATGGTACTAATTAGTATCAGCCTGCCTTTATATATTGCTTATGTTTTGTTAGAAAAATATTGCCTTCATTTTCTCTCACATTTACATGATATGTATTAAGTAAAAATATTTTGTCATATATATAGATATGGTCACCGAACCCATGGCAACTTGACAATAAGAAGGGAAAACAAAAGCATATTCCTTCTCTCCCCAAAGTTTACATATGAATGAATTGCAAGATCAATCTGGCTTGAGAAATAAAGTGAAATATTTAGGAATAGCTATTTTCCTTCTGTCTACATTTTTACGTGTATAATGTGATTTATTTTTTCTAACACAAAACTTTAAAAACTGTAGCTTAAAATAAATGCATAGATTATGTGTCATTTTTAAAGTCTATTTCAAAGAGATTCTGAAAAAGCTCTTTTCCATTTGCGGATGTGATCAAAATGAAAATGGGATTTGCTTTCTTTTTGAATGCTAGAAGGAGCAGTTCGGTCTTCCTGAGCCAGCGGAAAGAGAGCATTTTGTTGTTCTTCCCTTCTTCTTCCCTTCTTCTTATTCTCCAGCTTCTTCCAAAACATAACCTAGATCTAGAAGTGAACACCATTTTACCAGCCATAGTGCTAGCTATTTTGATTCCCTTAGAGGTAGGAGGTTTACCTTGCAGGTAACATGGCTTTACCTCCCCAGGCAAAGCATAAAGAAGCCAGATGGTCCCTTTAAAAAATAACTATAGTTATTTATCAGCCAGCTGCTATCTAAGCTACTCCTTTAAGTATGGTATTAACTCACTCATTGTTTATCCATGTTAATTTTTTTTTTCTTTCTATCTAGGCTAAATCATCATGATTTCTGTCTGTTAGAGTTCTTCTCATCCTTCAATGCCCAGCTCAATACAGATTTACTAAAAATAATCTTTAACAAATTTATAAAGTACATATATTTTGATCAAATTAATACTTACATTGCACATTAAGACATGAAATATTAAAAAGAGAAAATACGGAGACCATTATGTCCAAGTTCACTTTTCATTTTCTGAAGTTCGTAAGCTATCCACATTCATGTCCATTATGTAAGGAAAAGGCACTTGCTAATTGCAGATGGAGACTTATCTGTTATCTAGCAACGCAAAGATTATAATCGCAAAGCAGATACCCTCAGTGTGAATTCATCTCATGTTTTCCTGTGACTTAAGATTGTCTTAGCTTTCAACTAGCTTAGAGCACTACGTTGATTAAGGACCTCATAAGTGTAAAATAACATGCTAGGCATTGAGGAAATGCACATGAAGAAGAGATGAGTCAAAAGGAACACAGAGAAAGAAAGAACAAATCCCCCTAAGAGGGTGTGGTAATTGCATATCAGGGAAATGGAGGAAGAAACTTATTAATCTTGATCTGTAGAGGTCATTCTAGGTAGACAGACCGAGTGGGGGAGAGCTGAAAGACCAGAGAACTCTTTTGAGCAGTTTATAATCTAGTGTGATTAAAACATTTATATGCCTAAAAATTGCTTAGAGAGCTTATTTAAAATGTAGATTCTACGACTGCTTCTCTGGAAAATCTAATGCGTAAGGCTGGAATGGGGTCTAAGGACTAGTGTTCTAAGTGATTCCGATGTAGGCGGCCTGTAGATAACTCTGAAAAGTCCTCGCTTGAATGTAGACATAAAAGGAATGAAATAAAGTTGAGACTGGAAATTCGTTTGGGTTTAGATTGTGAAGAGCTTTGAATGTCTTTTGGAAGAAAATTCAGTTAAGAGCCATTGAAGATTTTAAGAAGAAAAATTGAGAAGATTAGGGTTTAGAAATCTAACTTTGGCAACAGTGGAGATGATGAATTGCAAAATGTCCAAAGACTTAGTGCAGACAAGTGCAACATGAGGAGGATTTGAAACAGGCAACATCTGTAGGGATAGAGCAGAGGGCACACAGGCAGGGGCACAGGACTTTGGTCAAATACGGATTCAAACTTAGGTGAGCTGGAGAAGCCCACATGATGTGCTATTTCTAGTCTATGGGATACTTACAACCAAACCAAAGAACAGAGAGGGAAGAAATTGAGGGATTTAGTTTAAGACCTGCTGCCTTCGAGGTAAAACATTTCTACAGTGGTATCGATGCAGTACTTACAAGGTGTGTCTGGAATGTGAAAGAGAGGTCATTGCTGCACTCATTCATTCATTCTTTCATTCACTTAAGTCTTCATTTAATAAATATGGACCAGGGGCCTATTGGGTGCCAGGCTTTGTTCCAAGTGTGAAGTAAATATTTATGAGGAGAAAAAAAGAAAGACTTCTTTCCTCATCACCGTTACATTTTTGAGGGGGAGAGAAATGAATAAACAAATAAATACACAACATCGTGTCAGGTAATAAAAAGTCTATGAAAAAAATCTAAAACTAAGAGGAAAACTAGAGCATTTCGGAGGATGCTATTTTCGATAGGAAGGTCAGGGAAGACCTCTCGGTGACATTTGAAATGAAACCTGAATGAAGTTAAGAAGCAAACAAGCGAAATGAATAGATGAAACAAAGATGATTCCAGGTACCATAGTCTGCCTACACAACTCTATATCTTCAAGATGAAATGCCTATCTGTGTGCGTTCATGTCCTCAGCAATTTAACAATTATTAATCGATGTGCAAGGCAGCTGTTCTTGACACTTTACTCACACATTTGTAAGCAAAATAAACCACTCCTTCCCCAAATAAACCTTAATGTCATAGAGTTTACATTCAGTGAGAGGAAACAGACAAAACAAAAGGATAAATACTCAAGAGAAAAAATAAAGGTGGGAGCTGGGAAGGAGGATATGAAATATCAAAGGGGATATGTGTGTGTATATGTCAGATTGTATTAGATAAAGGGCATGGAAGGCCTTCCTAAGACGGTGACTTCAGAGCGAATGAAGGGAACGAGGAAGCTAGCCACAGGACTATCTGGGGAAAAAAAGCCTTCCAGATAAAAGGGACAGCCAATATAAAGATATGGGAGCAGAATGGTGCCTGGCATGCTCAAAGCCCTTGACTGGAGTGAAGTGGGAGAGGGCAAGATCAGGAGTAGATGAGGTAAAGCCAAATAATATAGGGCCTTGTAGATCATTGAAGAGACTAGAAGCCATTAGAAGATTTTAAATAGAGAAATCACATGGTCACATCTATATGTTTTTAAAAGAATCCTCTGGCTTCTGGGTGAATGATGGCATTTGAAAGAGAAAGAAAAGAAGAAGTTGGAAGACCTGTGAAGAGCCTATTGCAATGATCTAGGCCAGAGATGGGTGCCTGCAAGTGGTGGAACAATTTTGGAGAGAAGAAGTCAAAATCTGGATATGTTTGGAAGGACAACAGCTAATTCCAGTTGCAATAGCTAATTCTAGTCACAAAAGCCAGTGATGAAGAATGATGATGAATTTCCAGAAATGGAGAAGTCTTGGAAGGAGGAAGTTTTGGAGAGGCTAATCAGAGCTTCAGTTTTAGATTTGCAAAATATGAAATACCTATCAGAGTGCCCAGGGTAGAAACCAGGTCGGTAATTAAATATACAGGTCTGGTATTGAGGAAGAATGTCTAGATGGAGATATAAATTTAAAAGATGTCAGCATGTAGATTACATTTATATCTCACAGACCGAGCAATATCACCTAGGAAATGAATATGGATATAGGAAGATAAAAAAAATTATGATCTCAAATATAAAGTATTTTACTATTTGCTGCATTAAAAACATCACTGTTTTGAATTAATAAGCACAGCTCAAGAGAATACTAAAAATTAATACAGAAACTTTAGAATTTGAGCAATGTAACATATCTAAACAGAATCTTAAATGTACATAGTACCTATCTTTTAAAGATAAATATTTGTGTTAATTTCAAGAGAGGGCCTTTCAACATAGAAAGGCACAGAAAAGACCTTTACAGATACTGTGCTTTAAATTATTATTTAGTTTATTATAAACCTCAAGCATATTTTTCCTCAATTCTTTAAGTTCATTAAACAAATATTATTATTTATTTCTAAACTTAGTAAAATAAGCAGAATTACTTTTTCTTCGATAATGTTTGATTCATCCATACAGTACAGAAAAAATTTCTTTAATACTCTTCTAATGTAATTAAGATTCATTAAATATTTTAAATTCATATGTCAGTTTAATAGATTTGATTTCTTTTTCCTTTCTTTCTTTCTTTTTTTTTTTATGGTGACATTGGTTAACAAAATCCGATAAGTTTCAGTTGTACATTTTAACAATAAGGCATATATATATATTTACATTGTGTGTTCACCTCCCATAGTTAGATTTCTTTCTGTCACCACATATTTGACCCCTTTTACCCCATCTACCTTCCCCCTCCCCCTACCCTCTGGTAACCACTAGTCTATAGTCCATGTCCATGAGTCTCTGTTTGTTTGTCCTGTTCATTTGTTGCTTTCAGATTTATATCCCACATATAAGTGATATAATGCGATTTTCAACTTTTTCTGTTTGGCTTATTTTGCTTAGCATGATTATCTCAAGGTCCATCTATGTTGTCACAAATGACAGTATTTCATCTCTTCTTATGACTGAGTAATACTCCATGCTATATACGTATCAAAGCTCCTTTATCCAGTCATCTATTGTAGGACACTTTCGTTGCTTCCATGTCCTGGCTACTGTGAATAATGCTGCTATAAACATCGACGTGCAAATATCTTTTTGGATTGGATTTCATTTTTAAGCATTTCAAGTGCTTGACAATGCAAGCCTGTGGCTCTAACAAACAAAATCTTTCCAAGTACTTAAATTATTTCTGTAAATTAATAAAGTAATCATATACATATAGTGACTATCATGTTTTCAACATATTCAAATCACTTATACTTTTTAACTTAAAGCCACGTTTAAAATTAAATTAAATCAACTTCCTTAAAGTGCTAAATTCTCAGAAACATTACAAATATGTTGAACCCGCTGCATAAGTATTCATACTCTTCCTTTTCCTTACTTTCATTGTTTCAATATTTACTCAAGTCTTTCCATGACCGTGAAGCACTTACCCAATTAAGGACATCAAATTTAGAGTAAGAGGCAAGTTGAGTCTTATATCGAAGGTCAAGCTGCCTAAAGGTTCAAGGTTAGAGAGAGAAATCTACTTTATCATTTCAGGGCAGCTGATGTTACATACATATATACAGCATGGTTTCATAGTTAAGACATATAGTTTTATATAAACCAAAGGACTCATAAGAAATGCCCACAGCGTGTTCCTATCTGGGTCAACTGCTGAACATATTATTCCAACACTACACCCTTCATATGGGTTGCTTCAGTAGCCAACATTCCCCTCTGTTCATACTGTTCTTTAACCTATTTCCTCATCTTTGTAATATTATAGCACCTGGTTTATTTCAACAGATTTCGGTAACCCCAACATAGATTCTCTCAGAACTTAAATGTATTCAACTAAACTTCTTACTGTCTGATTGAATTCTGCATTCTTCTCATAGTTTTCTCTACCTATAATTCTAAAGTCATATTATTGTCATATTATTCACACCCAAATCTTATTTCATGGTTGAAGCTATAACTCTACGTTATGATAAGCCATTAAAAAAAAAAAGATTTAATATATTTTCTGCCCAACACTCCTGAGGAACAGACACGGAGCAGATATGGTTTAACTCTGTTTCTTGATGAGAATATTGAGGCACAAGGATGAGAAACAGTTAACTAGCAGTAGATCACTTAGGAGTGGTTTAATCAAAAGAGCTTATCTCAATTATCCTGGTATTTCAAGATCAAGGCCTCACAGTGAGATCACTTGATTCTTTTTAAAGGAAGATTGGGGAATATTTGCGTATGGATATTTAAAAGAAACTAAATAACATTTTGAATTGATTGGAAAATATCAAAGGTTAAAAATGAAAAAAACTAATTTCTTAAAACATATTAGGCATCTTGATGAAAATATAAAGAAGGAATTTTACTTTAAGGTTAGCTCAGTTTTAGTGCTTCTTGTGTCTGTGAACTTTAGAAACAGACAAGCCTGCTATTTAAAGTAAAACACATGACCAATTTTCAGTCCATTTTCCATATTTTAAACTCTTCAGGAAAAACAGTCAACATTATTCCACTCTGTCACATCAGTGGCATTGGAGTAGAAGGAAATTTATTTTTATAAGAAGATTTTATGCTTACTGTATCTCAAAGTACAATACAAATGTAATAAATTAAGTAGAAATTATACTTAATTTAGACAAAAGTAATCTTATTTTTGCTATAAAGAGCAATGAGTAAGAACATTTCCTCCTCTGAAGGATTTTGTATTTTATAGAGCTCTCATTATTGGTTCTCAATTGTTAAATTTATACCAGTGTAGAAAGGTAGCACTCCTAATACTCAGAAACTTTTTGTTCATTCAAAGAACTTTCCTTGGACCTGGTAACTTTTTTCTTTTCAATTTACATAACACACTGAGCAAATTCAATATTTATTACTCTACCTAATAAATTTTTTGCCTATATTTAAGTATCTATTTATCTACATTTATATATGTATGACATATCTTTAATATTTGTTCAGCAGAATGAAGTGATTGTTTAACGAGTTATTTAATTCACTTCTACCTAAAAATTTTGGGGTAAATTATCAGGATGCCCACTTGGGTGTTTACATATGAAATACCATTAAATAAATATGTTTGTATGTGGGTGGCAGGCCCAGTTGAATCCAAGGTCTGGCTGGTCGAAGTCCTGGCTGGTCCCAGGTCTGGCTGTGATCCAGGCCCGTGGCTAGGAATAGGACCCTGGATTTAGAATGTTACCCTAGAGTAGTAGGGCGCCTGTGCCTAAAATATGGAAACATAATTCAGCTTATTGTATCACGCATGTGTGGCTGAAGGCCACTATTGTACTCTGATATATGTGGAGCCATGCGGTTCCCTAGGGAGCAGAAAGGGAGCACAAGAAAAGGAAGCAGAAGAAGTGTGCGCAATACTGCATGCCCCCTGCAGTAGACTACACTTTCCCCAACAGAACTGCGCTCCGCACAATAAAGTTGGTGCCTGCCATTCCAACTGGTTGTCTCTCCATCAAACTTTCCCTTCTCAATCAGCTAGGCACTGACACTTGGCATAGCCAGCTCAATGAGCTTATTGCTGACACTTGGGCGTAGCCGATCCGATCGACTCAGCACTGACAATGTATAACATATATAAAGTGAACCCTGAAACTCAAAAAGTAGTATGAAGAATAGTTACTCTCTTGAGTGTTTCACGGAAGGATGTTTCATAAATTGGCAAAGTTTTGCTGTTGTTAAGAATGCAGAATAGTTTTTTGGGGATGGTCAGGGTAGTTGTTATATAAACATAGATATTAGTATATTGATTTAGAATTAGCCCGAGGCTGATAATTATTTGATCACCCAACTATGGCTCCTCTTACAAAATGAACATAGAGCATAGAACATTTTGCTGTTCTATGAATTCACAATTCGAAATGGCAATCCTACGAATTAGATATTACCGTCTATCTTTTTCATATGAAGAGTTTGAGACTCAGAAAGAGATTAACAGATGCACATAGGACCCATCTACTCTCTTAAACAGTAAACTTAGACTAGTGCCTGGGGTTTCCGATGCCTGTGCTTTTTTCCAAAGAACTTGTTGCTCATAAATGCCCTTTAATCATGTTGTCTTAACTTTGTACCTAAGCAAATTCTTGGCTTTAAAGGGAGATTTTATGTCTACTGATCAATTGCCTACAAATGGAGGCAGAGATGGGCAAAGGATCTAGGATAAAGCAATAGAGTGAAGCTTGGAAACTCTTCAACAACAAGCACTAAAACAGTTTCTCCGTGTCCAATTGCAGAATTACTCACATGATACTTTTTGGGCTAAACAGATTAGCTGCAGACACAAGAACATCGATAAGGAATGCATACCATCAATGACTCAGGAAAATAACCTATTCCAATCACCTTTTTTGTTTTTATGAACCATAGCTTATTGAATCAGATTTTGTAGTCATTGATATAGATGAAATTACTCTCAATTCTTTATGTTTCACAAGACTTCCTGTTTTCAGAACATTTTCCAGATTTTCCCTATGCAGACATGACAGGAAAGATTCCGAGTTTAATTCCTCATAGAGGTTTCAAGCTACAGTTGGCTTAAGTAGCTTGTTCTGGATGGTAAATCTCCAAATTATGAAATATCCTTCAGCGAACAGGAATTGAAAAAGTTTTAAATGAACATCTCCTGGCCAGTGAAATTTCACTGATACTGTCAGAAAGAGTTAGCCCCCCACATGTCTGACACCAGGGGAGCTCTTTTCATTTATCGTCTGTCATCTAGCCAGTGTCATTTTCATTTGGCCTTCGGCCAGTGAGTGTAAATTAGCGATAGATCCTCCACTGTCTGATTATTTTCAAGTGTCAAATCTTATTTTATCATTTGGCCAGGTGTTAGACCAGTTCAATTGTGTTATAAATTTGACACTCTTGTCATTTCCTTTCTCATTTTTTCTTATATAACATTACTGGGAATATAGCAATGCACATAAATATGACTTTATATGCACAGTTAATTTTGATAGCAGTTTGTTCTTATGGCTCATCCCTGGATGTAGACCTTTAATTGTTATTAATGAATGAGAGAACGCAGTGCCATGTTTTATTAATACATGGTAGACATAATTTTTTCAAACTGAAAAATACTGTTTGACCAATAGGTCAGAGAATGGCAATAACTGTAGACGTACAGGCTACAATGATGATAGAAAATCATTAACAATGACATTTTGGTTTAAAACCGTGTACTTTCTGAAATGTTTCCCCCAATTAACTAATTTCCCTCAGGCATAAATAAAGAAAAAAAAAAACTAGGTTTAATAGCTTTTAACTTTTTCTATCCATATCTGACCTGAGACTATCTTCTTTGAGCATATTGGAAAAATTTTCGCAGCCTTCTAATACTAAGATTAAGTGAGTATAATTCCCAGAAAATTAGATAAGGTTTGGTGTGTTGATTTATTTTTTAATATCCTCATCTAATATGTAATCATTAATCATATTTGCAGGAAGCTGGTCATAAACAAGTACATGACAGAATTTTTTTGCTTCTGGCCAGACCTTGGGATGGCTACCTTAAACTGAAATTTTAAGAGAAGAGATGACTCCACTTAAGAGACACTATTTTGAGTCCTAAAAATGCTATTAGATCTAAAATTTAGGGTGATTTCAGCTCCAAATAACAGAAAATCCCAACTTGACATGTTTTTAAAATAACATATATAACGACATCTGAAGTCGTTTGTCTCCAGTGCTGTTAGTGCACGATAACAAGTCTCAGTCTTTCTACTCTGACATCCTGTTAATTCATTTCACAGGTATTGTGTTTGCATGGCAACATTCTGAGGCAAAAAAAAAAAAAAAAAAGATGTATTGTTTCATAAATCTCATCATCAGCAAGAAAAACTTTTCCCAGATACCCAGAAGCCTATTTATGCTCATGTCTCATTGGCCATAACGAGCCCACACAGAAACCAGTCCTTGCAAGGGGAAAGGTCTACCACGTTTGGCTTTGAGCAATAGCGAGTCACCATCTGAGGTCTCCTTCCTGAAAAGATGTGGCCAGAATAATAGAATGGATACCTGAACAAAAGTATTAGAAAGGAAGGAAGAAGAGAAGTGACCATCGATGTGTAGGTAACAAATCCTGTCTGGTAAATACAAATACATCTATACAGTTTTTGTTTGTTTGGTTGTTTTTTAAAGGCAGTTACTCAGTTTCTATTTGTCTTTATTATTAAGTCTTTAAATAATGCTTCAAATTTTCAAAATTCTGTATCACTCACATTATCTCATTAAGCATAATGTAATTGGCATTGATTTCATAAATCACAAACTCAGGAGTGTAAAAATCTAACATGTCGTATGACTGAAATAAATTTTTACCATAATATATCATTTTAACTGATGGCAGAAAAGTTAATATGCATGTTAGAGTTTTATTAGTCGATGTAGAATTTTCCTCTTTCCCTTACCCAAGCTTTTTGAAGGGAGAGAAGAGAAAGTTATGTACTAGCAAGGTAAGTGGGAGGGAATGAAGTGCAACATTTGCTTATTGGTCATTATGTGTTTGTACTAAACTGTGTACCCACTGATGTCTGTCATCAGTTCTGGTTCTGGGTTGTTATCCTTTGATGCTGTCAAATGCTGGAATATTTGTTTATTCACGCTACCATCTACCATTGCACTGCTTCTTCCAAAGTACAAGGGTTTTTCTCAGGTCTACCGAATTTATCGACTACTTCCTAGTTCCTCCAAAGGGCATTTGTCAAAGTCATCTCATATCTCATGCCTTACTAGTGAAACCAGGGAGTGCTGTCTCAGGGCCCTTCCTAAATAAACACACAATGTCTCATTCATCCTACTCCCTGCTTTTTATGGTCGTGCAAGGAACTCTTAGCTATACACCTTCTACATCTCCAGAAGAACATGGGGTACACAATCTGTCCAATACCCAAATTTACCTTGGGGTTCTAATACTCCTCTCCTCCACTGGCTCGCCCAGTGGGCATAGAATGTTCTCTGCTTTTGAGAAACCCACATACTTGATGCTATGACTTAAACATCATACTTGGCATCCTATCGATCTCAGTTCTGATTATCAAACACAGAGTTTTTAGACCCATAAACCTACTTTCTCAACTATTTTCTCAGTTGTGGTTTGCAAAAGTCAAAAACTTAAGGAAATTCGTAAAGAAACTCTCACTGTTACCTGACTGTGAAGGAGGTGGGATATAGGGAAACACTGAAGAGGAACTATAGGCAAACAGAGCAAATTGTCATTCTGCTGCACTCTCAATGACCTCATGAAAGTGCGTGTGTGTGTGTGTGTGTGTGTTTAACAGATGAAATCGTGGTGGTCAGAGGACAATAAGTAAATGGCCTCAACAACTTCGTGGCTAATTAAGGAAAGGGTCAGCAACTGAAATGCAGACTTTTCCATTCCAAATCCATTGTTCTTGCCTCTCTGACATCATGTCATTAGCTATTTAGAATATTTCAAAACCTGAGAAGCATTAATAACATTTGCATCTTGCTCCTGGCCTCAGAAGGCCCAGCAGAGAATTGTGTTTGGATCGGTCACCCCAGCGGTTAGAACCTTTAGGCTGCCCCACCTGTCCTCAGCTTACTAGGCCAGACACTGTGGTGTCTTGCTCAAGTGTGCATTGCCCAGTACTATTCAGACTGGACATTTTCCACTCTGTGGTCCATTCCTTCAGGACTAATCATTCTCCCTCAATAGCCATTT
>NW_011888826.1:4449205-4453135 GCF_000151845.1 Pteropus vampyrus
CCAAATTTACCTTGGGGTTCTAATACTCCTCTCCTCCACTGGCTCGCCCAGTGGGCATAGAATGTTCTCTGCTTTTGAGAAACCCACATACTTGATGCTATGACTTAAACATCATACTTGGCATCCTATCGATCTCAGTTCTGATTATCAAACACAGAGTTTTTAGACCCATAAACCTACTTTCTCAACTATTTTCTCAGTTGTGGTTTGCAAAAGTCAAAAACTTAAGGAAATTCGTAAAGAAACTCTCACTGTTACCTGACTGTGAAGGAGGTGGGATATAGGGAAACACTGAAGAGGAACTATAGGCAAACAGAGCAAATTGTCATTCTGCTGCACTCTCAATGACCTCATGAAAGTGCGTGTGTGTGTGTGTGTGTGTGTTTAACAGATGAAATCGTGGTGGTCAGAGGACAATAAGTAAATGGCCTCAACAACTTCGTGGCTAATTAAGGAAAGGGTCAGCAACTGAAATGCAGACTTTTCCATTCCAAATCCATTGTTCTTGCCTCTCTGACATCATGTCATTAGCTATTTAGAATATTTCAAAACCTGAGAAGCATTAATAACATTTGCATCTTGCTCCTGGCCTCAGAAGGCCCAGCAGAGAATTGTGTTTGGATCGGTCACCCCAGCGGTTAGAACCTTTAGGCTGCCCCACCTGTCCTCAGCTTACTAGGCCAGACACTGTGGTGTCTTGCTCAAGTGTGCATTGCCCAGTACTATTCAGACTGGACATTTTCCACTCTGTGGTCCATTCCTTCAGGACTAATCATTCTCCCTCAATAGCCATTTGATCTGCAAAATTAATCTCTGTGAATCTGTTGCCTATTCCACCTACATCATGTGTACTTTTACCCAGGTATGTTGGGGACAAGAGTTTAATTCATTAGGTGACGTGATCTACCGGTTAGAATTTCATGAACCCGCCAGACCAGAGAAGGGGAAAAAGAGTACCTCGAAGGATTGTAAAATCTTTTCTTTGTCGAATATACCTTGAAAGATGATGAAAGGATACTCGAAGTCCCTCAGCTTTGTCCCTGTGGACTATCATCTTCTCACTCTAAACAGTCCTCCCCACTTCATACTTGAAAAACAAAAAAAACCTAGATCTTTGCATTCTATATATTTCTCTACAAATCTAGTGTATAGTTCAATTTTGAATTCCAAAAGGACATCTACACAATCTATTAGTATTTACAGCTTTGACATTTGGAAAGGAATTTTGACTATGCCCAGGTGAGAAGGAATAAAACTCCCTCGAATGACAAATTGCTTTGGTATGAGGGTCACTGCCTGAGGGTGAGCGAAGACAGTCAAGGAGAACACTAACTAGTCCAGGGCATAGTCCTAATGGTTATGCTTTTATTAAAAGTTAACTCGTTATTTGAAAAATTGAGCTACCATTTCTCACCTATTTTACCATAAAGATCGAAGTTGGACATTGAGTTGTTATTCATTAATACACCTTGACATTATCAATCTCTTTGTTTAGCATGTTGTTAAATGACAAAGGCACTAAGATTTTTTCCACTCAATAAATAAAACGTCAAATGTATACTTTTAATGAGTTAATTCTTTCAAGATATAGTCACTGAAAACTTACTATGTATAGTAGCTGGCGGATGCAGGGCTGTATGGCATCATTTTACCTCTAGGTGCTTTCAGTTTAAAGGAGGAAATGAGTAATCAAATAGACCAATAAAAATTTAGGGTAAATATCCAGCAATTGGCAAAGAGATGGAGTCTTACACGATTTAGGAAAGAAAGGGATGCTCTTTTTCTCTAGAGTGTTGAGGAAGGATTTCATTGAAAAGGGAGATTTGAAGGATGGTAAGATTTTGAAAGAGAAATGGAAAGAGATTATGGTCCCTGAACTTACAAACTATGAGACCCAGGAACCACTGTTTCAAGAACCATCTGAAGATGTTCTCCATGGTTTCTTCAACATTTTCAGTTTTTTTTTTCTTTCAGAGTTCTGTGCATTGGACGACTAAGCCAATATGGCCCCATTATCATCTAGGAACCTCAAAGGTAAATTTCAAATGCAAATAAAGATTTCTATGTCATACTTAAAAGACCTCAAGAATGAAAGAAGCTGCTCCAGTTTTGCATAAAAAAGCCATTAATTCTAGCACATAAATGGAACACGGACGCTCATAAGCTGCCTCTTACCACCAGGCTGACCTACCCCGGACCTAGAGCTCAAGTTATGAGTACTAATGGGAGCCAAGATGGTAGCCCAACTGATCGTGTCAGGGCAGAGGCAGGGACCTTCATTTCGGCTCTTCAGTGTCTAGCATGACCCACAGAACCAAAAAAGGAACCCCAAAATATTAAAAAAGTAAACATAAATCAGTCTTTAATGTAAATACTCTTAATATTCTCTCTGGCTAAGTCTTAATTATTAGACTAATAGGGTCAGTAAAATTTATATTAAACAACCACTTGGGAATAAAAAGAGAGTTGAGGCTAGATCATGCTTAGGGTTAGAAAACAAACTCATTAAGAAAGTCACTTCAATGCATCTGTCTCTCTTCATGCCTTTCAGTTTGTGTAAAGCATTTGTAATATTTATATGCTTTCTCTTTATACTCAATGAGTCATCATACAATTATCTAACTGGACTCTCATCTGATTTTCTCTGTAAATATAGGAGAGTACATCTCTCTCAGTGACACAGTATTGGCTTGTCTTTACCATCTGCCAAAGTCATTATTCAAATTACTCACTACCCATCACTATTCATTGTTGGGGTGTCATTAGTGGTAATAAATATCATTTTACCCAACCAGCCTCCAATTAGGCCTGAGTTAATTCCTATAAGTGAAGCGATTCCCACCACCACTAGATATGGTCTAGGAAATTTACAAAAACCCATTTTCTATCTTTCTTCTTTATGCATACATTATAAAATAGCAGACTAGATTATGCTGTCTTGCAGATGAAACCCTTAAATGTGTGTGTTTCTTGCACCGAGGTGAGTGAAGCAAGTATTATCATACCACTCTCATTTTATAGAAAAGGAAAAGGAAGAAAATAACCTGCCCAGAGCCACATAGTTGTGATGAGCCCATTCCCGTTTTATTCTGCTAAACTGAGCTCTCTCCAACTTTACAAGGTCTCAGATTCTGAATTTATTATTCTCCACCTTTAATCCAACCTCCACCTACTTCTCAGTGTCTCGCACTTGTTTTAATGTTTGGTTGGACAAGAAAACGATGTAGACTACTTCCACTGAAAGCACTGTACTTATTTCCTGTAAGTTGTTTTCCATGATGATATCTACTTCTCTAGTTGCTTCCCCTTTGTGCTTTATTTAGGTCATTTAACCGGCCTACACAGTACATGGTGTGTCCCTTCAATGGCACATGGGATTTCTATTCAGGGGAAAAAACAGAATGGTCAAATTGCCTCACTGCAAATCCATAATTTAGCCCAAAGATTTAATTTTCTTCTCCTTACCAGTTGCCCGTGAGGTGACATTCTTTTGCAGAGGGAGGTCAGTATCTATTTCTGCACACTCTGACTTACATCAGAGTTCATTGCCCTCTTGATGGACAAAGTATGGGCCTCAAGTCAGCATGTCCCAGGTAGAGTTCATGTCCATAAAACAACCACTTAAGGCTTTAGCCTTAAATATCAGAAGGTAAGTTTCATTTTGTTTTGTAATCGTAAAATACATTTTATCTACTGACTTTGATTTATTGATAGAAGAAAAAAGTTGGCACACTCAAAGAATTTAATAAAGACCAACTCTGAGTAAAGAAAGCATCATTAGCAATTGGTTTTCTGGTGCAAATGCTTGCTTTACTGTAAAAAAAAATCTATCTGTATTTCACACAAGGCTTGGAACTTTGTTCTTTATGAAATGTAGGAAAAAGTATCTTGAATACAAGGTGTTCTTTCTCAATGTTTCTAAAACATTAT
>NW_011888826.1:4454310-4460744 GCF_000151845.1 Pteropus vampyrus
TGTGTGTGTGTGTGTGTGTGTGTGTGTGTTTATTTCAAGGTATTTTACTTAAACTTTCTATAGCAGAATGAAATTTAGACCCTGGCTCTCCCCTCAACTGGGCATACCTGAGGAACAGTAAAAGGTGTTGTCCACAAGTCTTGGTGCACCACCCCCTCCAGAATATGGAAGTTGATCCAGAAGACTGGAGAAAATATTTTAGACACCTCAAAAGAGAAGGTCTAGAATGAATTTTTTGAATGAAATGTTACTTATAAAGCTAACTTCTTCTTCCCTCTCCTTCCTCCATTGTCTCACAAAATCTTTCCTAGAATATCCATTTCTCAATAGTACACTGAACAGGTGGAGCTGTCTGTGGTGTGCATCAAGCTTCCTGCTTTGGGCTGGTGTGGGATAAAAGCAAATGATTTCTTATAGGTTATTATACGGGGTCCATGTTTCATGGGTTACTGATTTTTTTTTTTTTTTTTTCCAAATCACGGAAGAGAGAAAACAGCTTATCAACCAATATGTCATTAATTCTCTGTCTAGTTCCACAGGGAAGGGAATGTTTTTAGCCTGAGAATTACTCATTAAATTCCTTATTTCCAGAACTCTAAGCTTGTAGCAAAAACAAAACAACCAACTAAAAAGTGAAAGCACCGATAAATCAACTGGTTGATTTGCCAGCTGCTTTGGTTTATTTGCTTAATGAAACAATTATTTCAGTACAAAGAAGACACAGCTGAATTGTTCCACATGCCTTTGATATGCCAAAGAAAGTAGACCAGCCAGCAGTTGCTGCAAACCCGCTCAACAAGCAGCCTCTCCTCCTGGTTCATGCTCCATCCCTGCAAATGCTCTCTCACACAATAAATGATTTTTTAACGAGATCACTGGTAGATTTAAACAGTGATGTAATTTGGAAAGAAAACATTTGGGATTGCAACTTTTCATCTGTTTTTTGGAGCATATACAAGTGTTAAAAAATGGAAAATCGGATTTATCAGAAATTTAGAAAATATGGGTCAGTGCACCTTCTAAGGCTGAATTTTTTATTGATTTCCTGAGAATCAGAGCAGCAGAAAAATAAAGAAAAAAAATCTAGCTTTTAACTTTTTCAATTGATATTACAGTAAAATTCAAAGATCTTTCCAGGACCCTACATGCTCTTGCTCCTTATCCTTCTCTGGCCTCATCTCTATCTACGCTTGCCCTTGACCTCTGGGCTCCACTACAATACAGTCCTTAATGTACCAGATGCACCAAGTACACTGCTGCCTCAGGGCCTTTGCATGTGCTCTTTCTTTTACAGAAATATGTTCACATATAATTACCTACATTCCTTCAATTAGGTCTCTCCTCACCAAGAGGTCCTCCTTCCACTTTATTAAGACTTTCTACTCCAGAACTTTCTACCCCTTATCTGACTTATTTATCTTTAGAACAGTTACCATTACCTGACCGAGTTTAGTATTACGAATCTATTTATTTGTTTATTGTTTGTTTTCTCCGCTAAAGGGCGAGAACTTTGTCCTGTTCAATATTTTTATTCCCAGCTCCAAAAATATCATTACCTTACATGTGTAGGTGCTCAATAAATATTTATGGATTGAAAGAATGAAAGACTGGCTGACTATAGCTTTCTGTTTGTCAATATATCTTTTATTTTGT
Source organism: Pteropus vampyrus (assembly GCF_000151845.1). NCBI lineage: Eukaryota > Metazoa > Chordata > Mammalia > Chiroptera > Pteropodidae > Pteropus > Pteropus vampyrus. The sequence goes on from NW_011888826.1 coordinate 4,455,964, forward strand.
TTAAATCAATGTATTTTCCAGGCTCTGCAATAAAAGCTTTGCTCTCAAGAGTATTTATATTTGACACCAAACCTGTAAACTTTGACCTCTTCAGAAAGTGAAATTGCCTCCCTTTAGTTTCGAGAATCAGAATAGAACTCTGATGGTGCCTGGAAGAGAATGAATGGCAGGTAAATTTGTACACATGCCGTGAGAGCCAGTTCCCAGGAACGAACCTGAAATCTACACATTTGCAACTTTAAGAAGGTAACAAGAAACCCCTTCTACAAATAGATAATCTATCAACCTAGCTTTTTCAAACATTATCCACAAATATGCTTCTTTTTTAAAAAAAAACAGCTTTATTAAGAAATAATTCACACACCATAAAATTTACCCCTTTAGAATGTAAAACTCAGTCATTTTTAGTACTATCATCAGACTTACACAATCATGACCATGATATAATCTTAGAACATTGTTCTCACTCCAGAAGGAAACCCTGTACCTTCCAGCAGTCACTTCTCATTGTCCTCTGGTATCCAATCACTCGTCTACTTTCTCTCCCTATGGATTTGCCTATTCTGGACATTACATACAAATACTACTCTGGCTTTTATGGCTGGCTTCTTTTACTAAGCCAGTAAATTTTCAAGGTTCATCTACTTTTTATTGATGAATAATATTCTGTGGTATGGATATACCATATTTTCATTATCAGTTTATCAATTGGTAGACATTTAGATTGCGTCCACCTTTGAGCTATTATGAATAATATTGCTATAAACATGGTGTATAAAATTTTTGAATGGATGTATATTTTCATTTCTCTTGGATACATGCCTGGGAGTGAAACTTTTGAGTCACATGAATAACTCTATGTTTAACATTTTGAGAAACTGTTAGACTGTTTTCCACAGCAGCTATACCATGCTATATTCTCACAATAGTGTAGGAAAGTTTTGCCTATAACACTCTCTCACTAGTTGTCTATTAAATTCTTTTTTAAAAATAATTTCTTACAATATATTTAAAATTATAGTTATTAAATTATTTCTTTTTATACTCAGCTTTATAAACATTATTTTTAAATGTTCAGTTGTCAGTGCAAATTGAGAAAAAAAGGTGTTTCTGGAAATTTGAATAACACAAAAGTCATCTTAAGTTACTTTATTACCACTCGGGACAGGTAGACAAGCAGAAAATATTTCTATAGCACCAGAGCTGAATTAGCTAAAGCACTTGCAAATGGGATATAATCGTTTTCATACTTTATTACACATTTCTGATGGACTCCACATTGTTGGTGGTGGTAGTTGTTAAATTTGCCCTGGTACAATTAATTTTCAAATGGGCTTAAGCTGGCTCATGTGACATGGTGTGTGGCTACATTCACAAAACCTACTGATTAATGAGACAGATTAACGTTTGAATTTGATTTCTCTTTCCAAGATTAAATCGGCAAGGGGTATCCAAAAAATTCTTGATGTCAAGTTTAATTTTACATTCCCCTGGAAATGAATATATTTTGAGACTCTTGGTAAAAATATTAATTGTAACTATAAAACAGAATAAGGTTAGTTATGTTAAAGTCCAGATGAAAGTTCAGGAAGAAGGAAGGTGTATTTAAATTCTGAGAGTTGTTTGAATTAATTTAGACACATTAGGTAACATATTTATGACTGAAAATTTTTTAAGATTAAATTTATGTAGAAGATTTATCCTCTAAATACAGTTCATCAAAGATTGAGTTTCATGCCAAAATTCATTTACTCTGGACTAAAGCAGGGAAAAACTTTCACAAGAAACAGGAAAATTCATTGATTTTGTAATAGGGAAACGGGGAATTTTTCAAAGGGATAGATTTTGAACATTCTTTAAGGAAATTTCTGCGGGAAGGGAAGTATAAAATTTTACAGGAAGACAGGCATGTCACCAAAGCACAGAAAGAAGCCTCTCATTTAAGAAACTTGAGAATCCCAGGAAACTTCTTGGTAAAGAAGGGCTAGCAATAGAACGATAACTACGTCTACGGCCATGCTACCCTGAACACGCCCGATCCCATCTGATCTCGGAAGCTAAGCAGGGTCGGGCCTGATTAGTACTTGAATGAGAGACCACCTAGGAAGACCAGGTGCTATAGGCATTAAAAAAAAAAAGAAAGAAAGAATGGTAACTAGATGCAGAACAGAAAGGTAAAATGTCTTTGCAGCCAGACCGGAGACTAGACCTGAACACCAGGAGCAGGCGTAGCAGGCAATCAGCGAGTCGAACAGCATAAAAGTGGTGTTCCGTCAGCATTTTCCAGAGTTTTATTAGGAGAAATTAGCTCACATTATTATGGGAGCTGAGAAGCCCCACCATCTATGAGCTGGGACCAGGCTAGTGATGCAGTTCCAAAGGCCTGAGAACCAGGATTACAGACGCTGTAAGTCCCAGTCTGAGAGCAGGAGAAAACTGATGTCCCAGCTCTGCAGTCAGGCAGAGAGAGTTTTCCCTTCCTCCACCTTTTTGTTCCATTCAGTTGCTCACTGGATTAAATGAAGTCTGCACACATTGAGCGGGGGGCGGGGGGAGGGGACGTGGAGGAAAGAATTGTTCTACACAGTCCACCAAATTCGAATGCTAATCTTTTTTGAAAACACCCTCACGGACACACCCAGAAATGATGTTTAACCAGATATCTGGCATCCTGTGGCCTAGTCAGGTTGATGCATAAAATGAGTCATCACAGGAAGTTCTCACCAGGCTGCTGTTAGTCCAGAGGGCATTTTTGTGCTAGTTAGAGAAAGAAATCCTTTCCTCCAGGCAGAAGCTTGGCTAGTGGATTCAGACTGGGTTTAATCCCTTTCTCTCCCGTTTAGGAGAGCACCTTCTGCCTGACAAAGCCCGCATAACTTAATCTCTCTTATTTGTGCCCACTTAGAGTTTTATAATGATGATCAAACATTCTCCCAGGTTCTATCCTTAATATTCTCCCTTGGTTCACCTTTTCTTGCCTGCGGAATGAAAGGTGCACATGTGAGCCTTGATGCTGCAGACACAGGAATCCTCCCTGTGGCTGTCTGATTCTGGATTGGTGTAACTAAGCTTTCTTCTGCTCAGTCTCCGCCAATGGGGTGATGGTCGTTCCTGGACTCAGTATGGCCATTATCATACACCAAGCTCCACATCTCCAATCAGTATTGTCATTTACAAATTATGTCTGCTTCTCTAGTTGTGCCCACAGCTTTGATCTCAGGACCAGGCAGTTCTACCAGCATCTTCCCATTACCTACCCCCAAACACATATAAATTCCCCATCTGTATGTTTCTCCTTTCAAAAAACCCCACCCCACAATGGCATCGGGGTCTCTTACCCCCTTTACCCCCTCCACTTAGCTCAGGCAGAGCAGCATCACCTTTCAATGACATCCCAGAGGCCAGACCCCATAGTCTTTGAAAGCTTATTCTTTCTCCAGGCCAGGCTGAGCAAAACATGCCTCCAAACAAGGCTAGTTTCTTCACAGAAGTTTCTATTAGCTACGGGAAAAATAATACTTTACTCAAAGAGTCAGAAGATGCCTAAGAGAGCTAGAAAAGCTGACTACAAAATGTTCTCTGTCTAAGGAAGGCCCCAATGAAGCCCACTTGTCTCTCACTATATTCTCAGTACCTGGTGCAAGGTTCGTTCTCAATTATTATTCTCATTTACTTGTTAAATGATTGCATAAATGAATGAACATTCATATCTAGGCAGAGACGGGGTGAGAGAGATACTGGGGATGGCGGGTTTATTAGGTGACAAGAAGAACTTCATACACTATTTCTTTTTCACAGCTGTGCTCTCTGTCACTTGCCCAGATGGTGGCTCAGAATTTTTCCAATAGGGTGGGGCAAACTCAGTGTCACTTGGTGGGTGGGGGGAGCAGGCAAGAGGGCCAGTACAAATCTTTAAACGTGTGTCTTAAGAGTCCAGGTTGTTTCCTGCACTGACGGGAAACTGAAGGAGAAATATCAGACCCCTTTGCTCATTCCCCACAGTGAGAAAACTGGGGAAACCAGGCCCACTGAGGCCCTGCTGGAGCAAAGGCTGCTGAGAGGACAGGTAGGGAATTAGTAGAGGGCTTCCAGTAAGCAGGTCTAGGAGATTCTGGAGGTGCCTGCATGCTGGGAACTCCTGAGGGAGACAGTGGCCCTCGGCTTTGCAGTGACGTTGGTGAGGCAGGCAACCCAGTGTTGGGTGTTTCCCCAAAACACCCAGGCCCTGCCTGTGCTTGTCTCCAATTCACACGTTCTTCTGGGGCACGTGAAATACATCCACCCAATTCCCTGCCGATGCAGCCCCAGTCCCTGCCTCAGTCCTGAGGAACATATATGTGAACCCCAGTTTTCAAGAGAAAGAAGCAGCCATTTCCAAAGGCATGAGAGCTTCAAGTCTCAGACCACTCTAGACCCCCCCTGGTGGCAAAAGCAGGAATAAGCTTACATAAATACCCGGATCTCTGAATCAGAATTGTTTATCTGGAAAAGTTCGGAGAGGTTATCCATCCAGATCTTTTATTCGGAAGGAAACCGTGAGGAGAAGATTCCAAGTTCTGACCACAGGGCTTCCTAACCATTTGAAATCAGCCAGTAAGAGTCTGTCCAACCTTATTTTCAATAGTTATCACATACTGAGTTTTTCTTGTCTTTTCCAATATAAAATTACAATGACAACTATACTTTTGCCAACTTCATCCACAGAACCCTGCCCTCCCACCTTGAGACTGACATGGGAACACCCAGGGAGGACTGTGTCCCCACCGCAGTCCTCAGCATGG
>NW_011888826.1:4461365-4463623 GCF_000151845.1 Pteropus vampyrus
CCCAATTCCCTGCCGATGCAGCCCCAGTCCCTGCCTCAGTCCTGAGGAATATATATGTGAACCCCAGTTTTCAAGAGAAAGAAGCAGCCATTTCCAAAGGCATGAGAGCTTCAAGTCTCAGACCACTCTAGACGCCCCCTGGTGGCAAAAGCAGGAATAAGCTTACATAAATACCTGGATCTCTGAATCAGAATTGTTTATCTGGAAAAGTTTGGAGAGGTTATCCATCCAGATCTTTTATTCGGAAGGAAACCGTGAGGAGAAGATTCCAAGTTCTGACCACAGGGCTTCCTAACCCTTTGAAATCAGCCAGTAAGAGTCTGTCCAACCTTACTTTCAATAGTTATCACATACTGAGTTTTTCTTGTCTTTTCCAATATAAAATTACAATGCCAACTTCATCCACAGAACCCTGCCCTCCCACCTTGAGACTGACATGGGAACACCCAGGGAGGACTGTGTCCCCACCGCAGTCCTCAGCATGGTTGAGCAAGGGTGCTGAAAAGGGCTCTCACCACATTCTAAAGGTGCTTGTGGCACGTGAAATCACCTGACCTGGGAGCTAATCAAGTCTACAGCAAAAGGTTTATCAAAATTCAAAGAAAAAAGACATGTTTATTGGTGCATAATTTAAATCATTTTATTGACCAGCCTCTATTTCCTTTGTGGTACTAAAAAGAATCTCCTAATAGGAAATCCATGCAAGGTATCTGTGGAGATTAATAAGGAATTGAAGACCTATTAGGAAAGTCCAGGAATTCTCACCTAATTTTTTGCAATCATATTTATTTGGAAAGAGTGAAAGGAGCTGACTAGGATAATTGAGACAAGTTGTAAATAATTTAAAAGAAATCACTGTTGGTTATGGTACAGGAAAATCTCTAGTATTTTTCTCCCATTTTGGGGGAAAAAACAAGGTGATTCTTTTCTGTGAGTCTTCCCCCCGCCCCCAACACAAAACACTTCATTCTTGGTCACTAAGTATGCAGAGGGTTTTCCCCACACCAGCCGTTCTCCACAATGCCAGGTGGATGTCCTACCATTTAACTCGGTTCTGACACTATCTACTTGGTGACGGCATCCAATCCCACCGAGTCAGGACTTAGCCTACAACACACCTCCACCACCGTCCAGTGCTAATCGTTAGTGGTCGGGCCCCAGGTCGGCCACAAATTCTGCCTCGTTTGGCTACAAATTGGAGGTTCCCATGACCTCCACCTCGTGTTTGATTAATTTGCTAGAGTGGCTCACAGAACTCAGGGAAACACTTTGACCAGTTTATTAATTAAAGGATATGAGAAAGCAGACAGATGAACAACCAGATAAAGAGACGCACAGGACAAGGTCTGGGAGGGTCCCAAGTACAGGAGCTTCTTTCCTGTGGTGTCGATGTGTTCACCAACCTGGAAGCTCTCTGAACCCCATACTTTTAGGGTTTTTATGGAGGCTTCCTCACATAGACATGATCAATCATTAACTCAATTTTCAGCCCTTCTCCCTTCTCAAGAGAATGGGGGAGTGGGACTGAACATTCCAAGCTTGTAGTCATGGCTTGGTCTTTTTGGTGAATGACCCTCATCCAGGAGCCCAATCAAAATTGCCTTAGTAGAACAAATGAAACTCCCATCACCCAGGAAATTATAAAGTTTTTAGAAGCTGTGAGTCAGGAACCAGGAGCAGAGACCAGTAAATATTTTTGTATTATCTCATAGTTATAGGAATCAATTAAAGAGAAAAGCAAACTTTATAAAATTATAGTTCAGTTCAAATAGCCAACAGGATAAGTTAAATCAGTATATCAATTATTGTTGCTGAAATTAAATTACTTATTGATTGCAAACAAGGGATTCTTATTTTATTAATTAAGCAAATGTTTTCTTTGTAATTTAAAAATTTTAAATATATTTTCATTTGCTTTTTAGAATAAGTAGTTCATGGTATATGTTAAAAATTTTAATGTCCACAAAGGTACAAAGTGATCAGTGAGTCTCCCTCTTTCTTAATCCTTCACACTCCAGTGCTTCAGTTATCAAGTCAGTGCTTTCCATGTATTTCTAAACACATAGCTGGCAGAATTATGGATGACATGTCAAATGTTGGAGTCAAGTCACACTAGAATAAGCTAGAAAGCTAGACGGTGATGATTTGAAAGCAAGGTGTTTGAAAATGAAATTTGTTATTAATTATTACTTAATTAAACACTATCAGACATGTATTATACTAAGCCCTTTATTTAGCTCATTTTATTTAATTCTCCT
>NW_011888826.1:4465418-4467510 GCF_000151845.1 Pteropus vampyrus
TTCAAGGCTGCATGAGCCTGGTTCATTTCCACAATGGCAGTTATTACTGTAATCTTCACCAACAGGTGCTTGACTACCTCAAAGCTTTGAAAGAGATTGGGAATAGAAAATGAGAATGATAAATCTCAAAACCATTGTGAACTAGTGAAGACGAGAGGGGCTCTACACTTTGGGAAAGTTCATGTTCATGTTGTTCCTAGACAGTGGCACCTCTTGGAGTCAGGAGGTAACCAGGAAAACTGAGAATCTAGAGTTTTGGAGAACCCATAATCAAAAATTGAACTTGCCTATATGTCCAGCTCCATCCTGTAGACCAGCTGTGTACAACCTTTTTGGTACCAGGGGCCGGTGCTCCTATGAGAATTCAATGCCTGATGATCTGAGGTGGAGTTGAGACAATGATGCTAGTGCTAGGGAGTGGCTGCAAATACAGATGAAGCTTCGCTTGCTCTCCAGCTGCTCACCTCATGCTGTGTGGCCTACTTCTTAACAGGCCACAGACCAGAGCTGGTCCACAGCCCAGAGAAGATCTGGCAGGAATAGGTCTGAGTACAAAGAGTGGTCCTAACTCATCTTTCCATATGGTTAATGGCAAATGGCTATCGAGAAGTTAATTTTGACTTCCTGTCTCTCCATCTATCCTATCAGAAGGTGATGTTGGATGTGAATGAGGACGAGAGGATAGAGAAGCAGCGTGAAGGTGTGAGCTTTAAGCACCTACTTATGTAATGTAAACATTGCCCTCTTACCTGATCTGCCAATTTCAGCAAATTTCTTAGTTCCATTGTTTGAGCATGATTGTTGGAAGCCCATTCTTGGGATTAAGGGTATGTTCCTGTGCAATGGGCGTTGTGGGGGGATTGATGCTGAAGGAAGTAAACCTCAATAGATAAGGCAAGAACGAGTAATCATGAATGCTATTAAAAATGTTTTTCTAATAAAAAATGATGGAAAATTCCTGGTTAAGCAGGTTGCTTAGCTGCAACATCTTACTTAACTTTGAATATATCTTATATTCAATGTGAAAGTCAATGAATATTATAATAACATTAATATGCCTTATTTCCCAAACTTTTTGATTGATAAACCTTTTTATAGGTTCCACACCATACAATTTAGGAAATATTTTAATGTTTTGTATTTACAACCTCCATGTAAGTTTATATAGAGACTATTCAGCAAATGGAATCACCTTAGAAGCTCTCTTCACAGGGACTCTGGGCCAAACATTTTGGCAGCGGGCTAATCCACTAACGTCGGTGCTGCCCTTCACACCGACATCAGCAGCAAAGCACAGCTCTTAGGAGCTGCCCATCACTCAGAAGCAAGGACACAGTTTGTTAATCAATATCCCTCTCTAAAAACCATTTAGTATCTAAACGAAGGCGTGGTGCAGATATCTGTTTTACTCTGTTCTGCATAACACCCAATCTATTACCTACAAGCCTGAGAACGTTTGGCTCTCCAATGCCTCTGCAGACCTGGAAGGAGTCCACATTATGAATCAAGCAAGTCCAAAGCCTGATTCCGCAAGTCCTGCTTGGGCTGTAGCACCCCAGAGAAGGAAGAAGGGATGCCTCGTCTCCCCGGAGCCTCCTGGTTTACTCTCAGGCACTTTAGTTGTGGAACATCCTGCACAATATGCAGACTTCCAGATACTTCAACAACTAGCAAATACTATGTTCCATTAGGCTGACTCATTTCTCAAACTCTGAGCACCTCCTACTCTCACAGAAATGATTCCATCCAGCCTCCTCATTATGAGCCTTATTTATATATGCTCTAACAATATTGCCAATTCCTTTTTTAATGAGCTTAAATAGACATCTCAAGATGAAGCATTTGCCTTAGCAATACATATGCCTTTGAGCCTCCTACACACCGTATAATTCATGCAGTTTTTCATGTGTGAGTATCTAAAATTAAAGCATTCTGCCTGTTCTTTTCTTGAAATCTTCCTCATTAGCTTAAAACCTCTATAGCCTCTTCATTTAACAAATATTGACCAAACTACTCTGATTGAAGAATATAATTATATCGAAACCTATGTTTGCCTGCTTTCCAACTGCTTCCTCTACCCCTAGTTATACCC
>NW_011888826.1:4467560-4478967 GCF_000151845.1 Pteropus vampyrus
AGATACTTCAACAACTAGCAAATACTATGTTCCATTAGGCTGACTCATTTCTCAAACTCTGAGCACCTCCTACTCTCACAGAAATGATTCCATCCAGCCTCCTCATTATGAGCCTTATTTATATATGCTCTAACAATATTGCCAATTCCTTTTTTAATGAGCTTAAATAGACATCTCAAGATGAAGCATTTGCCTTAGCAATACATATGCCTTTGAGCCTCCTACACACCGTATAATTCATGCAGTTTTTCATGTGTGAGTATCTAAAATTAAAGCATTCTGCCTGTTCTTTTCTTGAAATCTTCCTCATTAGCTTAAAACCTCTATAGCCTCTTCATTTAACAAATATTGACCAAACTACTCTGATTGAAGAATATAATTATATCGAAACCTATGTTTGCCTGCTTTCCAACTGCTTCCTCTACCCCTAGTTATACCCATGGTTGGTCTCGCTCCATACTAACACTCCCGTCTCGTGTGTCTGATCACATGCACAGCCCATGCCTCTCACCTCCACACATGTGCTTCCCTTGCCTGGAATGCTCTTCACTGACACATCCATGAACAATTTTGTTCAAGTAAGATAGTTTACCAAAGATACTTTGATTATCTTACACCACTTGGAATATAAACATGCATTCCAGACACTAAACCTATCCAATCCAGTTTTGTGGATCTGTGTCTACTTTAAAAGCATCCTGCAGAGGGATGGTGATAGCTTGGAGTCGACAAAGGCTTTGCGATTATGAACTTGTCTTTAGGATGGATGGGCCTCAAGTGAAATTTTCAGTTCCAACAGAGATATGATTTTAGTGATATGAACACAGGCTTTAAATGATGAAAGTTCATTTAAACTGTGTCCAAACTAAAGCCACTAGATGATGAAAGCTTTAGAAACAAGTCTTATTTCTCACTAATTTGGTTGTGCAGAATTTAAGGAATGCTAGATAAAGCACCACTCAGACTTAAATGGTCAAAGCAGTAGCTGGTTGGCACAATCGTTTAATTCATGCACATCAAGAAACAGTGACAACTGCTGTGCTAACTGATTGAATCCATCACTTGAGCAAAGTTGCTGCTGTCTGTTTTTTTTTTTTCATTACTTGAATAATTAACAGTAGCTCATATTTGTCATACACACACACATAGAGGGTACATTCCTCCAGCATGAATAGTTCTTTCTTAAGTGTGGCAACTGACTACTGCTATAGTTACAAAATCCTTTCCTTGCCGTCAGAGGCTATAGTTGGAGAAAGCAGAGCACTAAACATATTCTCAGATTTGTCAGTCTGACCAGAACTGATCTGAGAAAGTGTACAGGGACCAAATCAATAGGGGGGACAACACATTGACCAAACAAAAATGTGTGTCCTACAGTCCAGAGTTTTCCATTTCAGACAAATGAGAGGCTAAGATGAATTCAAGCAAAAGCGAGATTGAAAAGGAAGTCAGTTCCTAGAGAGGTGGGGAAAGAATGAGAGGGATTCATGAGAAGAAATATATGAATAGATTAATAGTTACTGCACGGATGTGAGATTTCTCAGAGATACCAGGTAAGGTAACATAAATTAGTAAGTAGTAAAAGGAACTCTTCGATATGATACATCGAGCAAAGACATTCACCTCAATTGGCACGACTGTCGTGGCATCTCAGTTAGAGGCCCATCTCTGATGGCTCAGCTCTGGTTCATCACACAGCCATTTTCTTCAGAACGCAGTTGCTTCAAATTCTAATTATGAAACTATTCAAACCATCAATAATGGTGCAATTTTGGTTAAATATGGAAAAATAATAACTCCTGCCTTCAGTTAGTTATATTCCATCTAGGATTGCCTCTTGAAAAACTTTGTTCAAGACTGGCTATCAAAATCTCATAAATTTACCCTGGAGAAGATAGGCTTCATTCTTCCTAATTTAAACTGGTAGGATTTTACACATTCGCAATTCTTATTTCATTAATCTCCACAGAATTGGAAGGAGACTCAATTTTGGCATCCAAGAAATATGAATGCATGCAAATTCAGTAGTTGTTATGGATTTAAAAAAAAGAAAAGTGTGACGAAGCCTCGCAGACACAAGTAATGAGATGCACACTTGAGTTATTTAAGCCAGTAACCGGCAAGGAAGATATTGAGGAAGATGCATTGACTCTCATATATCTTTAACTTTAGAACTGGAGTATCTGATTAAAAACTTGGAAGTAATCAGGATAATGAATTAAAAATGAGTCAGCATCCTGAACTTATTATCTATGTATTCAGGCTACCACTTGAACCTTAAAGATCCTTAGTTAACAAAAAGAGAAAGAAAAAAGAAAAAGAAAATCTGTTGTCCTCTAATAATTAACATAACTGGGCGGGAGGGAGGGGGAATTAACACTTGAGATTGACAAGTAAATTTAGATATGAAGTGAAAAAATGAGAATCTCAGAATGCCTTCACTGGAAGGGCCCTGACCCCTCATTTAGGAGGAATGTGAGGGTCCCCAGCTGGGCTAGGAAGCTGATCTGACAGAAACGGAGCTAGGTAGGAGCCAGGGTCTCTCACCTCCGTGTCCAGTGCTCCATCTACTATCACGTTACTGATTATTGCAAAGGGGAGGACTCGTCTTCTTAACATGCTGTCAGAAAAGGAGAAGTCACTTGAAGTTTACTTATGCAATGTTCAGATACTAATCTCTAAAGAAAAAAAAATGATTCCCTTTGATTCAAGGAGAAGGATATTCAAATTTTACTGCTAAGTAACTTGATGATGTACTTAAAATTTTGATATTTAATTTCCTTATCGGGGAAAGTAGTGGCTTCTTTACAGAGCTACTGTGAGGACTAAATTAGATAAGATTTATGAAGCATCTACCACAGTGCTTGGTTCATAGCCAACACTCAGTGGATGTTTCCTTCCCAAAAGTAATCTCAGAGGAAATACTTCCTATCAGCTATTACATTTGTTTGAGATATAAAATATCCCAAATAATACACTACTGATAAACATATAAACCCAGACCTTAAACAATGAGGATGAGTTTTAAAAATTTATTTGGGTAAAAATACTAGATCATCTTGGAAAACAACCTTAACTGTGCTATATTTCATCCTTAAGTAAGGTATGTCCATTGTCGAATTTTAAGTTTGCCTTACTTCCAGGGATAAGACAGTTTGGCGTAAACTCTATTTTTGAATGTGAGAGATTCTGCCTGGCACAGAGATGCGGGCTCAGGATTTTTTAAAGTCCTTCCAGCAAACGTTTCGTCTATGGAAGCAAACTTGAAATTCTCCAGCCTGTTATTATCTTAACTCTAGAACATATTAATTAACAGATCTGGGTTGGTTGCAAACTGGATTTCTCATACTACATTACATGTTTCCAGTCGTCTCTTCTGTTGACTTTGTTAATGGAAATGCCATTGCAACCAGTGTTACTGTTGCTTTTAGTACATGTTCCAGATGATCTGACACAAATGCAAATGAACTTCAGATTTCTTGCAAAATACAAAGAGTCTCTGACTAGAGATCGTTCCTTGATATTTTTACTATGAAACAGTCACAATGGCTACTGTTTTTCAATATTACCAACAGTTAATTGTTGGGTATATCTGACACCCATGCCTCTCTCTGTATCAACATAAGATCATTGGAATAAACACAAAGACAAAAAGGTTTCCGTGAGGGCGCAAGATTTGCAATGCCCCAGTAAATCCTTGATATATTGCTCACTCAGTGATCTTGCCTCAAATTCTTTACTCACTACTAATGAGAAAAAAATAGAGATTCAGAGATAGAAGAGACCATGGCATTCTCACAGATTCATCCCTCAAAGGACAGTTGAGGAAACTGAAGTCGAATATGTGTTTCGGCTGAAGTCACACAGTGTTTTTGAGACAGGCCAGATTGCACTCCAGCACTCACTCTCCTGGGACTACTGTGTACACAGGGCTAAGTTACCTGCTTGCACAGCTGGGTCTTCCCAGTCTCTTGAGTGCATTCTTCTTCCTTTGTGGGCCTCCTTCAGAGTTAAGCTATAAGCCCATTTTTCTCTCTATGTGCCCTCCCCTTGGTGATCTTTTTCATCTCCTTAGCTTCAAAGAGTTTCTCAATGCAGACATTCCTTAAGTACTGATTTCTAACCCTGAACTTGACTAATCATCTTTTAAGCTGGAAAACCATGAAAGCCCTACATACTCCAGCTGTCACACATTTCTCATTGTGTCCTTGATAACTCTTGCACTGGTTCAGCCTCCACAGCTTTGTCTGTGTCTTCGTTCTGCCTGATAGGTTTTTTCCCACTTCCTACTTGTTGAAGTCTTACACAGACCTCCGTACTTTTTTCAGAAAGATTTCTCAGGTGTTCCTGATTCTACCATTCCTTACCCACCGCACCTGAGTACCCTAACTGCTTTTAGAGCAGCTTTCTTCTCCATTAAATCTGTGGTGCGGGGCACTTCAATGGAGATGAATCAAGCTTCTACATAAACCAGACAACAGGTATTGACTGAGGTATTTACTCTGAATTATGTGGAATCATAGAGAAAATGAATTCTCAAAGTTATATAAAAGTTATTAAAAAATAAAAATGAAATTATTAACCAAAAGTCCATTCATGCCTGAGGTGTTCCTTGAGGAATACCCTTTCTGACAACTGATTATTTACTCGAAAAGAAACCAAAGATATTTCATTGCTTATAGGATATAATCTAACTTGACCGGTGATATTGACCCATTTCTCTCTCTTTTCTGTTTAAATTGCTTTGAATTCACTGGTAATGTAAACCTTAGTAAATCAATCAATACAGTGTCTCTGTTTCTATTGATTTGAGAAAACTGTTCTGGTAAATTATTAGTTTTTGTAATTGAAATAACTTTTAAAGGACAATTATTTTGTAATGTATTTTTTAAGTTATTTTATAATATGATAAATATCTTAAACTACTTTAAGAAGAAATGTTAGAAATCAATAAATTCAAGTTGGAGTTTGACATTAAATAAGCCCTTTTTATTTCTATAAAAGTATGTAATTAAATGTCCTAATGAAGGCATTTGTAATTAGATAACTTTGAGCCATGACAGGGTCCCGGCAATAACTGTGAAAGGTCTGAAATTTTACCCTACCTGCCAGCTAAGAAGTTAGCCTGCCAGTTTCATAGATGCTGGCAGATGACATGAGACTCCTGCCTTCGAGACCAAAACAATTTATTATTAACAGTGATAGTAACAGACAAAGTATCAGCATTTTAATCAGTTCCCCAGCTACAAAAAAGGCCAAGTGATCCTGCCCATGATATATTATAGGAGAAGAACTTTAAGCTTGGCAAACTCAAATCTTTTATAATGGGTGGTAAGACTGCCTGAAATTGTGTTGGAGGAAGACATTATTTTTCTTAGCTGGTAAGGAAACCAGCCCTCTGCCTAGAGGGAGACTCAATCTCTATATTCCAAAACCTTTCACTGTATAAACAATTGAAAAAAGAGCTTGGAACAAATACAGTCTGTGTCTCTGCTTATAGGAAATGAAAAAAAAAAAAAAAAACACAAAAGACCCATGGAGAATTAGCTCCCAACAGATACATATGAAGATACTTAAAATTTGAAAGTAATTTTCTTAATTAGAGTCATCACTTTGAGTTAAGAAATATAATTGCGTTGGTGAGCATAGATATTTTAATGAAAGAAAAATTTTTATATTTCTTGAGAAAAAATTTCTTATGAAGACAGACTCACCATTTTTATTCTTTGACTGATAAAGGGGAAAGCCCAGAAGATGCTACTCCATGACACATCTCAAAAGGGGACCACTCACAGCTCTAACACGGTAAGGCTAACTACAACTCATTTTGTTTCTGGAGCCAAAAGCAGGTAACTTACTGGTTTACAGCCTAGAGTGCTGCTGCCCTGAGAGATAGAATTGTTTTGGACCATTCTGGAATGTAACGTCTCACTCCTCTCCCTCAATTCTAACACTTCTGCATCCTCTGCTCACACACCAGCGTTTATAAAAACACACACCACATATATGTGCTACTGTAAATTCGATCACTCTGCATCATATTCTATACCTTAATTTTGTTGGCCACTCAACAATATATCTAGATATCTTATCAATAAATATCAGGTCACCAAGTACCTCTTTACAACTATCTGGTATTCTGTTATATAGATGCATTTAAAATTTAATCAACCTCTTGTTGATGGAAGTTGAGGATAATTCCACTCTTCTGTTATTAATAAACAATGCTGTGATGAATATTTTTAAACATATTTTTGCACAATTTCTATAATTTTTATAAAATAGTGATATTTAAATTCAACTGTAAACATAAATTAACATTTTTAGTAATATTTATATAACCAAAAAAATGAGTCAAAGCCCTTAGTTTTTGAATGAGTTTAATATTATCATTTTCTGTTAACAAAATGCAAAATTGTTTACCTATGTAAGGTTTTGATTAACTTAATGCTGAGATGATTTCTTTTTAAACAAATTATTTTTCCTCACACACAAAAAATCATTTCTCTTATGTGGAACTTTAACAGATCATAAATATTCAAATCATTTTTTTGTACTGTATTAAAAATAAAAATTAGTGAAGGGCCAATGAAGATATATACAGTAACACATTTTCTTCTATTCAAATCTTTAGCTTAGAACTTTCTTTGCCCATACATATTAATCATTCTTATATGCCTCAGCTAGCTTTTGATTCAAAGTGATGGTTCATTAACCAACAGAACTTTGCAGAAAAAAAAGACTATTAACCAATATCACTTGAGACCAGTAATTTAGGGAAGAACCAAAGAATTAATTAACACCTATGAAGAATCTTGCATGTTTTACAGATACATTAAAACGACAACAAAAACAAAAATGAAGCCTTGATGGTTGGTTCACTGAGAAGTCAAGCACCCAGATTGCTTATAGCTGCCAAGAGAGTACAGAATTTGATTCTTACCTATTCCTACTCTGACAAAGGATTCCATCACTATCTATTAAGAACAATATCAGTAGCTTATTGGCTTCCAAACTAGAAGCGTGACTCAAATTAGAACTGTCCATGGTAAATCACAGTTTATGAATGGTCCCCAGAAATATATACACTTTAATCCAGGGCAACAGTAAGTAGACTATTTTAAAGTATATAGGAAGGTTGGAGATGTCAGGAGAGGCCAACCTCCAGAAAGATTTCTCATCCCAGCTATTGAAACAAATACGAAAACTGGGAGACTGCTTATCTACCCTCCATGAGAGCTGTGGGCACAAAGTCAACATCCTGGTGTGCAGCTTGGTGAGAGGGTTAGATGGTAGAGGTGACGGAGGCTGCTGCCGCCTGCATGTTTCCTGGGGAAGGACAGGACACATGGCTTGCTTAAACAGTCTAGAGGGACGTCCTGCAGAAGAACCTCATGCAGCTGTTTTCGTACAGTGAAAAATTGCTTCCATATATTGATTAAATTGTATTGTGTAATGTGTTTTGGGTTTTTGTTAGTGATGTTAAATTCTAACTATCTGAATATGAATTAAGGTGGCCCTGAGAAGTTGAGAGTGCCTGACATAAATGAAAATAGAAAATGTCAAGACAACATGGCAAGGATGATTGGAGAAAATATTCCCATTGACTTTATTATGTAATTAGTTCTTTGTTCCCATTTTGTCTTAACTTGATCACACACCCTGGAGGTGGCTGTGGGTGGTGGGCTGGGCCGGCAGGATTTCTTGGGCTCAGATTCTCTTGTTTTCCCCTATCGTATACTGGAAGCCTCATCTCTTTAAGCCAACAGAATACATGCGAGAACACTTCCATCATTAGCAGCCATATGCAAGTGATAAAATCTTTCTAAAATTAGGTATTATATATTCTATTACTTAAAATCCAATTTAACAAAACCTTTAAGTATATGCTATTTATAAATGAAGGATTAAAAGATAAGGATTTTAAAAAACAAATGGAGCCTCCCATCTATAAGAATTACCTTAGGGCTCTCCTATGACTGAAACGCTTCCCCTTACCTTTTCCCATCTTTTCATGCTCTCCCTTCTATTCCTTTGTTATTTCTTAAAATGTTTAGTAAAATTTATTTCCAAAAGGACATGTGAACACTTTTGTAATACAATACATATCTGTGACTTAAAAATCACGCTATAGATTTAGTTTGCTTAATTTAACATTATCGCTACTCCTGCCATTACATGCTTTTGTTCACTACTTTTAGATCTTTGAATGGCCTTTGTATCTTCAAATAATATACTTATGCTTTTATTTATTGTCTCAACAACTACAAATGGCATCTTTTAATAGAACACCATGCAAAAGGGAATATTACCTTTGTTTTCCTTGTTTCTACCTCTTTTCTCCATTTTCTCTTTCATTAGTACTTTGTTTTTTTCAGCTCTATTGAGATATCATTAACAAATAGAAATTTAGTACATTTAATTTGTACAATATGATGATTTGTTATACATATGCAATGTAAAAGTGTTTCCACCAATGAGTTAATCAAAACTTTTATTCCAAAACTTTGGTACGTTGTAGCTCCAGTTTCATTTGTTTCATGATTATTATTATTTTTTTTTATTTCTCTTTTGATTTCCTCTTTGACCCACTGGTTGTCCAGGAGCATGTTGTTTAAATTCTATATATTTGTGATTTTTCTAGTTTTCTTCTTATAATTTATATCTAGTTTGATACCATTTTGGTCGGAAAAGATGCTTGATGTAATTTCAAATTTCTTAAACTTGTTAAGACTTGTCTGTGGCCTAACATATGGTCTATCTTGGAGAACATTCTAAGTGCATTTGAAAACATATATTCTGTTGCTATTGGAAAAAATGTTCTGTATACATCTCTTATGTTCATCTGGCCTAATGTGTAGTTTAAGCCCGATGTTTTCTAATTGATTTTCTGTCTGGATGATCTTTTCACCATTGAAAGTGGAGTATTGCAGCCCCTACTATTATTGTATTGTTATTTATTTTTCCCTTCGGGTATGTTAATATTTAACTTATAAATTTAATGCTTCGATATTGAGTGCCTAAACATTTACAAGTTGCTTTTCTCTTGCTACTTTTAAGATTCTCTGTTTTAACAATTTAATTATATTATGTTTCTATGTGGATTTCTTCAGAGTCATCTTATCTGGTACTCTCTGTGCTTCCCGATCTGGATGTCTGTTTCTTTTCCAGGTTAAGATAGTTTTTAGCCATTATTTCTTTGAATAAGCTTTCTTTCTTTTTATCTCTCTATTAACTCTCTTGAATCCCTTATAATGCATATATCGATCAACTTAATGGTATTCCATAAGTTTCTTAAGCTATCTTTACTGTTTTTCTTTTGAACGATTGAATGAATTTCACTTCCCAGTCTTTGAGTTTGTTTACCTGTTGCTTTATGTGCTCTAATCTGCTTTTGAATACCTCAATTGAATTTTTCAGTTCAATTTTTATGTTCTTCAGCTCTGTGATTTCTATTTGGTACTTTTTAAAAAATTATCTTGTTGAAATTCTTACTTACATCATTCTTCTAACCTCAGTGAACAGTTTTATGACTGCTATTTTGACCTCTCTTTGGCTACTCACTTATCTCTATTTCGTTGAGATCAATTGCTAGAGATTTACCTTGTTCTTTTGATTGAAACATATTCCCTTGTTGTTTTCTCCTTCTCCTTCTCCTTCTCCTTCTCCTTCTTCTTCTTCTTCTTCTTTTGACTCTCTTCGTTGGTTTCTATACATTAGATAAAATAGCCACCTCTCTCAATGTTTACTGATCCACTGTAGGAGATGAACCTCATCAATCAATATGCCCAAATTCCTCGTTGTTTCTCAAACATTTGTAATTGTCTACACCACCGTCTTTATTTTTAGTAGCTCCCAGTAGTTAAGATTAGTCCAAAACCCATCTACGCCCCAAAGGAAAGATTTCTGTCATCACTTAGATGCAGGCTGATAAAAAGCCAAGTCTTTAGGCAGCATCTGGGAAAGTACACAGTTAAGTCCTTTCCAAAGAGAAACTGGGAGGTGGACATTTTTGTGTGCTCCCTCTGCATTGAGCCTAGGTGTATAGCCATGATGTGGTGCTCCTGCGCCCATTTAAAAATTGCTGCTTGGTTTGCTATTGCCCCATGGGACTTGTGAATGCAAGCCTCATTGGCTATCAGATCTAGGTAATATGAGGGCTCATCCCTTGGGTGGTAGCTGTAAAAGTTGGGGTGTTAGATATGTGACAAGCTTCTTCCAGGAAGATATTTGGCAACTTGTTTTTATTGTTGAAACAAGCCAGAGGGAGAAGGTGAGAGCAGTGCTCACTGGCTCTTTTGGGTCTGGAGAGGATTGCCTGAGCACTTGTGCCTGCTAATTGGAACCTGGACCCTCAGGCAGCAGCTTGTAAAGTATGCAGTAAAACCCCTTCCGGAGTTAGAGTGGGAAAAGGGCATTTTTGCAGCTCCCTCTGCATATCCTCTGGAGGGATAGCCATGATGAGTTCTCACATGTGCAGGCATTAAGAACTGCTTCTTCATTTGCCAGGGTCCTACGATTCTTTGGAAGGAAACTCCATTTGCTGTTACAGTGTTTGGGGGCCTGTCCCTTGGATGGGAGCCTTGAAAGCTAGTGCCCTAGAAATATGGTCCAATCCCTTTATTCCTCAGGGAGAAGCTGGTAGATGGGGATTCTCCGAAGATTGTATGTCAGAGTGCTAGGGGTCGGGTTTATGGCAAGAGTGTGTCTCAGCCTTTCCTACTCATTTCAGTATGGGCATTTTCTCATTTGTCCAATGTATGAGTCACTCGACTAGTTTCTGAATTTCTCTCAGAGGGAATCGCTTTGTGTCTAGCTTCCATTCCATGCATCTGTGTGAGGAAGGAAGTTTGCGAACCTTCCAAGTTTGTCTCTCCATTCTTTCTCCCTTTTGTTCCTAATCTTAAACTAGCTTCTAAAGTCTGTTTCCACCAAAAATCTGTTTCAAACTTTCTCTCTCCTAATTCTCTGACAGGTTGTTCCCAAAGCACTGGCCACTGCCATTACACAAACACATTTGCCTCACTACTAGTTCACATGAATAATGCTTAACTTATGAACTGTATCAGAATCTGAATAATTCCTACCTTATTTCCCTGTCAAAGTACAATTGAGGTAGTGAATATTAAATCCTCTTTTTACAATCTCTGGGGGCTTATGCAGGGAAGCACCTGTGTAATGTTTTCTTCCCAATTAAATTAATTTTCTTTATCCGGCATGAAATATTTTTTATTATATGTAATCAGAGGATTATACCCTACCAAGACACTCGAGAGACCAATAAAATTGTAAAGAAAAAAATTGTCTGCTTTGAAAAACATTGGTCTGGGAAGCTTTATGACCCTTTTATACTTTGCCAGCCAGAGATTTTGGCAGGTTTCCCATTAACTTATAGAGCCCAAGGCCA
>NW_011888826.1:4479017-4481138 GCF_000151845.1 Pteropus vampyrus
ACAAACACATTTGCCTCACTACTAGTTCACATGAATAACGCTTAACTTATGAACTGTATCAGAATCTGAATAATTCCTACCTTATTTCCCTGTCAAAGTACAATTGAGGTAGTGAATATTAAATCCTCTTTTTACAATCTCTGGGGGCTTATGCAGGGAAGCACCTGTGTAATGTTTTCTTCCCAATTAAATTCATTTTCTTTATCCGGCATGAAATATTTTTTATTATAAGTAATCAGAGGATTATACCCTACCAAGACACTCGAGAGACCAATAAAATTGTAAAGAAAAAAATTGTCTGCTTTGAAAAACATTGGTCTGGGAAGCTTTATGACCCTTTTATACTTTGCCAGCCAGAGATTTTGGCAGGTTTCCCATTAACTTATAGAGCCCAAGGCCAGTAGAGTCTGGAGTTGCCTTGATCTAATTACGGCAGGATTTAAATTTGTGCCCAATTAAAATGAACAGTGTTAAAGAGTGGCCTTCAGCTGCACTTGTAGTGGAACAGCATTTACCAGCAGTGTACCAAACCCCTCAGAGGGAAGCAGGCTTAGCCTCGTGTGAGTGTTCTCTATTTCTAGGTAGGCTTATGCATAGTTCCTGTGTTTCCATTGTGAAAATGGGTTTGGATAATGGCAGCAGTACTTGTAGAAAGGCTAGGTTATAAAATTGAGCTATAATTTCAATTTTCCAGGTAACTGTGGCCAAAGTAGACCTGATTTGTCTAGTTAAAATTGAGTAGACCGAGTAAAATTATCCCAGGAAAACAAATGAGCATCCTGTTTTGAAAAGACTTCCAAGGAAGAGAATCCATTCATCCACCTTTCTCCCTGTGTGCTGACACTGCCTTATATAAACAATCAATATGACTTCTGTTCATTCATTAAATTTCTAATAAGACACTCAAAGCAGCAAAACATTTGTAACATTAAAATACATCCACTAAGGTTTATACTAGCATCACACTGTAGGTATTCAATAAATATTTCGAAACTAAAGGAAACATTAAATGAGTTCCTATTGCATAGAATTAGTCTCCACATACAGATAAATGCAGCTTAGCCTATTTCACACATACTTCCTTGACCTAACCATTTTTTACATGATCTTGTACAAGTCTACTATATTAGAAGGTTATTATTTTCTTGTGGGTCACTGGTTATGAATTATTCTTCTCTCCCTAGCTCAACCTAGTAGAAATGTAAAACATTTTCATTAATTTAACAAATTAAATGTTTACCATATGCATATGGTGTGCTTGATTCTGAGGACAGATGATGAACAATATTGAAATGACCTTGCAAAAGACTGTAGGGATCATACAGTCTTATGGAATAACAGCTGTCAATGACAGAACCCTGATAGCTGCCACACTGGGTGCCATGTTTGCATTTCAGACACATGAAAGCTATGTGTCATCATCTCAGTTTTATAGATGGAAAAACTGAGGCTCTGAGCATAAATAGACTTTCTGAGATTTCACAGCTATTAAATACTAAAGCCTGTCTTTCAATCTTATTCTATCTCAATAGTTGCTCTTCAATGTTTTGATCCAGATGAAACAGCATAAAACTATACATTGACCCTTGAACAAAACAGGCATTAGGGGTGCTGACGCCCCTCACACTGAAAATCTGTGTATAACTTTCGACTCCCTCAAAACTAACTACAGTTGTCTCTCAGTATCCTTGGGAGATTGGCTACAGGATACCCCACGGATAACAAAATCTGAGGATGTTCAAGTCTCTTGTACAAAATGGCATTAAATAATGCATACCGTCAGCACTTCACATTCGCAAATTCCCAAACATGGATTAAAAATATGTAGTTTTTGATTCATGGTTGATCGAATCTATGGATGCAGAACCTACAGATACAATGGGCTGACCATATATTTATTGACAAGATCAACATTGAATTGGGCCTGCACAGTTCAAACCTGTGTTGTTCAAGTGTCAACTCTACATTACTTAGCCACTCACAACCCCTAGTTTTATGTAGGTCATTTATATCTCTGGAATCCTATGTCTACTTTCTACAGTAAAAGCCATTGCACTTATATAAAGTAGGCTTTAGTTTCTGAAAGTTTCTCCCTTAAATTATTGTTTCCCCTTTACCATA
>NW_011888826.1:4482733-4502228 GCF_000151845.1 Pteropus vampyrus
CAAGTTTATAATTTCTGAAATTGTGTTACAAATTAAAAGGTAATGACAGTTCATTTTTACCATAGAAAATAAGAAGATTGTTGACTCAATTGTAACACATTTCATGATCACAGAAGGAGTGCTCTTTTTAAACTATCAATTATTTTTATCATCTATATAAAAAATTCAAGGAGATGTACTAGGTGTAGCCTTCATTTCAAGCTTGTATAGCCATTTGCCTGGTCAATACAAATAAAAATTGTACAATATCGATGTAATAGATTTATCTTTTGCCAAAATTTCCAGGGACTTTCCAAGTCACAAAACAAATTTTTTACTTATTGCCCTCTTGCAACTTGTAACACACTATGAAGTAAATTGTATTCTAAGAGGCAATTTGATGTAGAACCTTCCAAAATCTCTGTGAGAAACTTCTTATTATTTTGGGTTTCTTCCATTTTTTAAAAAAACACTCACAAGCAAATGGTTTTTTGAGGTACACCTCTACCCTTGGAAAATTCTCTGCAAATTTGTAGACTTGATCATAATCTTTCGAATGTAGGTGTTATCACAATGATTGATTAAACTAATTTGATGTAGAATGCACCCTGATGGCAATTATTAAAGTCTCCCCCTATTTAATCCCAGTTTTGTTAACTAAAGACACTTTAAACCATTAGATTTTAGGGACTTATTTTTAAAGGTTCAGAGAGTTCGAAACAGAACAGGACAGTCTTACCCCACCCTCAAAGAATAAAGTGTCAGAGGTAAATAAAGAATTTGTTATTAGTATGCAGTATGGTAAATACTAAAATATAGATATGTAGAGTAAAAGCCACTGTACTTATATAAAGTACAGTGGTTTAGCAGACCAAAGAAAGTGCAGGGAGAATGATCACTTTATAGCCTGTTGGGAAGATGTGGAAGGCTTTATGAAGGATTAATGCAGGAGATAGACTCAAAATGAAGCAAGTAACAACATTCTAGGCAAGGACAGGAGAAGTTAAGTATATGAGCAAGGTTGGTACATCCAACATAACTGGTCTTCCCTTATAATGTCCTGGTGTGTCATTTTGGTCTTTTCCTTTTATTATCTCTTCACAGGTTCTCATGTGGCTATCACATATGGCACAAGAAGCATGCAGTAGAAGTTACTCAATGATGTACAACAAATTTGAAGAGTTTGTACACATCCAGTAAGTCAAATTTTCTCCATCATGTAGGCACATTGGAGGTTATCTATCAAGACATTAAGACAGCTGGAAAGGACTGGTGATTGTGTGGTGTCACTTCCCTGGTGTTGAGATGACCGGTCCTCCTCTTTCACAGAAAGTCTTCTCCTCCTGATAATGTCTGAAATAACACTGTCTTGATTTTGTTGTTGCTTATAACTTTTATTCATTTTGATATTAAAATACTTGTGAGATGGATTATAGATTCAGGCTATCTCTCATTCACATTGTAATATGAGTAATTTTAGATTCTTTTCTCTTAGCAGCTTTTGATAGGGAGAAGGGGTGAGAGCATGAGCATATGGATTATTTGAAGGAGGGAGAGTAGACGGCCATGGTAGGTGGATTTGACTCTGAGAATTGGGTCTGGGAATACTTCATTTTTGGATATAAAAGGCTCTCAATAATATTCGTTCAATGAATGAAAAAATAAATAAATAAAATCTTAATAATTTATGATTGTGTATGGATCTCTGTCCAATGACTAGAAATTATTCATTTTATTCTTCTTTTTGACAACGGTCAAATCTCAGTTGAAGGAAAGCAAGAGGAAAATTTATTTGTAGGAAAAGAAAAATTTCAAATTCCATCTTGATTTTTATCTTGTTACAAGACAATGTTTTCAAAAAGCCTAAGAGAAAAGGCATTTAAAATATAATAAGAAAAGAGGGCATAGCATAAAAATTAATGGAGACAAGTAGAATGCTAGAGAAAAATGTTTCAAGGAAGGAATTGATTCATAAGAAAAACTAAAATACAGAAGACAATGATAATGTTAAATAATTTAAGAGACTCCTGATTTAAGGTACAGAAGGCAGGGCATAGCAGAGATGTTATAAGAAAACTAATAACTGTATTGTGTCAGTTGGGTACTAGACTTATCAGAGTGATCACCTTGTAAGGTATATAAATGTCTAATCACTATGTTGTGCAAATCGCTATCTAATGCAAATTCACTGGCCCAGGATGAGGCTGTGGAAAGGGTACCCAGCAACATTTGAGCTTGGGATTCTTTATAATTAAGGCTTGGAGATTATAAAGAAGAAAAGCTAAAGTTAATGTTGCAAATAAACAATTAATATTACCTTATCTATAGAAAAGAAGATTTATTATCTTTAGCATTAAAAACTCTAACAAAAGAAATAATGTCTCATAAGATTATGTAAAAAAAAAAAAAACATCCTAACTCCTCTCTGCCTGGGGCAAAGAACCAACCAACCTCCTCTGTGTTCTCAAAGCACTGTACTTCTAACAATGAGGCAGCAGCTACTCACCACATTTCAACTGGTTGTCTTCAATGGATCATGCTGAATTGATGTGAATACCATCTGCAGGGAAGGGTCAAGGTGATAGTTGTCATTTTGCTTCCAGTCCCAAGAATAGTGCATGGTCCAGAACAGACACTCAATGTTGAACTGAATTAAAGAGTGGAAGATGTAGTAGAAAAAGAAGCTGTGAAGAGAAAAAATTACTCTTCCTCTTTCCTCACTCTTCAGATTCAGTTTCCTTCCAAAATGTGCTCAAAATCCTCTATCAACATCAAACTTTCTCTGTTTCTGCTCCCACACCAGCTCCTCCTTTTCTCACCACAGTCATTGAAGGAAGAGCTACATTCACTGTCTCCATGTCTTCACTGAGTCAACCCTTGAATCCTTAAAATCTGATTTCTGCCCCAGGTTGCATCTGAAACATCCCTCTTGCTGCTCCTATCAAATCAGCTTTCCTATCCTCTATCTCTACCTTCTTCTCTGCAACCTTTTATATTAATGATCACAATTATATTAATCTCCCTAAACATGCACTATCTGCACTATTGCTGTTCCTTCTTCTGTTTACTGTACTTTACTTTCCAGAGCTCTTTGTCCAGTCCTCATCTGTTCCATGTACTCCTATCACTCTCTGGGTAATCTCTTAATCTCAGAGTCAATTCCAACACCCAAATCTAACATAAACTCTAAGAATCCTCTAGTCACAATTATTTTCTAAGTCTGATCATATATTTTTAACTTTTCCCTAAACATCTCTGCTTGGATATGCGCCAACTTTCAATTTAATCATCATCATCATCTGATAGTTATTGAGAACTTCTAATATGTCAACTTGTAGTCTATGCGTATGACATAATTTTCTTTCGATCCTTAAAACAACTCTAGAAGAGAAGTATACCACTATCCTTATTTTACTCATGAGAAAACTGTGCCAGAGAGCAAATAAATAATTTTCCCAAGGTGACACAGATTAATGGTAGAGTTGGATTATAAACACAGAAAGTCTGAAATTCTCCCCTGAATTAATTGTTCAACTCTTTAACTGTTATTAAAATTCTATTTCCCTGATGTAGGATTTAACACATAGGCTAAATATTTGACTATTTCCAATACCTTACTCTCCATTTCATATTACTTATAAGCATTTCCATTTTGTTTAAATGCATTTACCATAGGTTTCTGTCATTTCCTACTATTACTAGTGTAATATATGTCTTCCATGCCCATCTCTACTACTACTGCAGTAGCTTGCAAACTTACCTCCAACATCTCTCTCTAAGCTTTCCTACAAACTACCATCCTATATAAAGCTTCTAAAGCATCACTCATATTACACCCAATGAAAAAAGCCCCTTGTCCACTAAAGCCCCAATGCCTTATACTGGCATTCAAGATTATCTGTGAACTAAACTACTATTTCCTAGAGTCTCTACCAAATTATAACTCAGTTTGCCTTACCTCATGTAGTTCCCTCTATCTTGACTCATGTACTATCTCCCTGATTCATTCATTTATTTATTGCGTTGTTTATTTTTATTATCAAGCATTATGCTAAGGGATATATTAGAAAGATTTATAAGACATTGTCAAAATTCCATTCCAAAATTCTATTTATTCTTCTAGGTCTACCTCAAATTGTCACTTATTCAATAAGTAGTCCCTGATAACTCTAGTCAAAATCCTTAGAGGAATAAGTGAGGTGTTGAAGGTCAAGTTAGACAAATGTCAAGAAGAAAAAATGGAGCTATTTCTAATTCTAATACCTTTAAAGATAGAAAGTGGGTGATATTTCAGTTGTCACTAGATCAGAGAAGATGATAGTCAATGAGAGGAAGAGTCTCAAAAGATTAGAGTAATTTCACCAGTGGGAACCTAGAGGGAGAAATTACTGTGAGGTGATTTCTTAAAACCAGATATGGAGAGTCAATACTGGGGAAAAATTAAAAATATTAATATGTGGATATGGGGCTAAAGCGAAGGTATTCCACATTCCCATTGATTCGTTGATTCACCGGAAATCAAGATCCATGAAAGACTCATGTTAATATGAATTCAACTTTGTAGGTGCTGAAAGAGCCCCCCACCTCCCACTTCCTGGGAAGAAAGCTGAGGATGCAGCTGCTGCCAGGGGACACCCGGCTCCCACAGAGCATCTTCGTGAGTTCTCTTCAATAGGGACAGAGCAGAAGACATTAAGGAGAGCAGAATTCTGGACTTCAGTTTCCTTCACTTTAATATGAGGGAATTTATTTCATTTCTTGGACTTGAATGTATCTCTAGAAATTTAATAATTGGAGGTACCTATGTATACTATGAGTAAGGAAAACAAAAACTTGGAGTGTTTTGTGAAGCCCTTTATTCCTTGAGCTCCACAATTGCAGAAGAATTGTCATAAGTTTCCCTCTCTGTAGAATAGAAGCGAGTGGTGAGTAAAATTATAAGGTTTAACAATCTTGTTCCCATTCTCCATTTCCCATTCACTCTTTTAAGAAAGAAGATAAATAACTAAAAAGTTTGGCGATGTCCTGACATACATTGTTCCACATGTTTGTTTGTTTGTTGTGCCAAAGCCACACATAGTACTCATCCCTCATCTTCTAATGGAGGCGCTGTGCTTAATTCTTTACCTTTTACACCTGAAACTGGCAGGTAAGTTGTAGGTGCCTTGGATGCATTTAGTTTGGAGTGGGAGACAAGAGCCCTGCAGAGCTCTTTAATCTGGCGGCCATGAAAGAATCTTGCTTTGGGAATTATTAGAAAAAAAAATTCAGTTTAAATTGAC
The DNA here is from genome assembly GCF_000151845.1 of Pteropus vampyrus. Taxonomy (NCBI): domain Eukaryota; kingdom Metazoa; phylum Chordata; class Mammalia; order Chiroptera; family Pteropodidae; genus Pteropus; species Pteropus vampyrus. The sequence continues at coordinate 4,487,995 of NW_011888826.1, forward strand.
TGTGGTCATAAGAGCACTGAACTGAGAGTCATGCAGCTGGGGGTCCATTATGGATTTTAGAGATGTTTCTGCTACAACCCATTTCATTTTCTTAGGCATGCCACACACTTCAAGTCTCATTTGTAGACTTGAGCTTATATCAGAATGTTTAGGTTTCCTCTAATGTATTCAACCAAAAATAATTTATTGAGAGTCTATTATATGCCAAGCTCTATGTGGGACACTAAGGAAACTGTTGTCACAATTGCTGATTGAACACAATAATCCAGTTCTCTCTTGGATAGAACAATCTAGTGGTGATGTCAGGCATTAAAACAACTATAATTATAATTTTGAAGATGCCTTTTCATTGCAAACCTTTCTTTGTTGTTTTAACTTATTTTTAACCTATGTATGCAATTTTGAAAATAGGTCTTTGTAAGTTAGGCAACACAAGCCTAAACTATTCCTGACTTACTCCTTAGTACAGAGAATTTAAGCTCTTGAGAAGAGAGAAAAAAGTGGATTTAGCTACTAAGCTAAGGTCTGTGAACTTTAACATTTTTACTATAAACACTGTTTTCAGAGGTTATTGGATTAACTCAGCCCAATATTTCCTAGAATGGACATTTGTATCATCGTGTGTCGTGGGTAAGAAGCTCTGTTAGACACGTCTGTTCCTGCTGCCCATCGCCTTTTCCGCATGAAACATAACTGTTCTATCAGCACTGTGACAATGACGACTCTCAATTTTGTCTTTAAAAATCAATCTTTGGCATCTGTTTTATTCCAGTGGTCTTGACCTCATTAGCAAATGTACAAAAATTGGATGGCACAAATTTATTCCAAACTTACTATTCAAAGTTGTCAGTTTTTTCCCCTGTAACCTAGAAATGTTGGGGGAAAAATTCTACTGTTTTCTCTTTAATATCTATGGCAGCTTTATTTTCCTCACTCTTAAGTTCCAAAATATTAGGAAATGTTTTTCCTTAAGGGTTTCCCTTTATTTTCAGCTTTTTTTTTTTTGTAGCTGGATTTTGAAGAATATTGCTTATAGATTTAATGTACAAAATACCTTGTAAAGAGTTGTGTGAAGTAAGCAAAGCTTCTTTTCACTTGTACAGAAGGAGAAAAGGAACAAACGTGTAAGATAATTGTAATGGCAATTGAACCAAATTCTTCCAAGGACTTTTTGATGCCTCTGTGGCTCTTACTTGAATTTTCTGCATCTAGAAGATTCCAGAAGTGCCCAGATAAACCCTTGCATGTAGCAGGACATTATGTCGAATGTGATAAACCAAGAATTCAAGTGTTTTCTTCCCAGTAGACCAATTAGCTGGGAAAGAAAATATTTTTAGCGGACAAAGATACCTACCTAGTTTGTTTAATATACATTCACCCCAAATGGACTTAACAGTGTATCCATATCATTGTACTATTGTGTCAAAGAGTGTAACCCTAATAAATGGAGAATATCCAAATAAGTCAGCCATTGCAGAAAGTTTTTTAAAGACATAGAATTTAATAGTTATAAGTGGCTTTAAAACAATCTCATTTTAGATATTTGTCTTACAAAGTATCATAAAGTAGATCTATTTTGCAATCTTCAATAACACCTATCACAAGTCCTTACACTGAGCTTCAGTACTCTTGTGCTTTTCTGGTGCTCTGTATTCTTTGGGGAGCTAAAACGTTTTCTCCTGGACCAGTTTCTCACCTTGCTTCCCTCTTACTACTTTTAGGGCATTAATCATCTTTACTTCTTTCAAATAGAAAAACACTCTTTCCCGTTAGTAAGAAAGAGAATAAGGAAATAAGTACACAGCAGAGAATCATCTTTCCTGGCAGGGTGAATGGAGGAAGACTGTGAGTATCAATTAGCAACATTCCCTCTTACAGAGCATTCCTCCAAGCCATTCCTGGGCCTGCCTTTCTATTCTCCCATTCAACCAATCAAGGCATTCACCACAATTTGGGTATTATTATGGCCCTTGGGCTACAACTATGAGCAAAAGAGACAGCATTTCTTTCCTGTATTATTTTTTTGATCGCTCCTATAACAAATTACCATATACACAGTGGCTCAAAACAACACATATTTACTGTTATCCAGTTTTGTAGATTAGAAGTCCAAAATGAGCCTCACTGGGCTAAAATTAAGGTGTGCTCAGGGCTGCATTCCTTCATGGAGGCTTTAGGAAATAAACCATTTCCCTGATTTGCCTGGTTCTGAGAGGCCACCCACCTTCCTCGGCTCTTGGCTCCCTCCTTCCATCTTCAAACCAGCAACGTTGCATCTCTCCAGCCATTCTCCCTCAGTCACATCTCTCTGACTTTCTTCTGCTTCCCTCTTTTTAAGGACCTTTGTGATTACATTTGATCCACGTAGATAGTCCAGAATAATCTCCCTATTTTAAAATTAACTGATTATTAGTCTTAATTCCATCTGCAATCTTAATTTCATTTTGCCATGTTAAATCACCTACAGTTTCTAGGATCAGGATGTGGACATCCTACGTGCCGACATAGCCTCATAGGTTTTACAGTTTAGTAGGGATCTAACCATGGAAATGGGCAATCACCATACAGTGGGCTAAGTGCTGATGGGGGAATGTCTATGAGTGCCCAGAAAGGTCACCTGGCAGGGACCTCCAGGTTAGAGAAGGCTTTTCAGAAAAAGTAATACTAAAGCTGGGATCTGGAAGAAAAGCAGGAACTGTGGTTGTGCATGTGAGATGGCGAGAATAATATTCCACGTGGAAGGAACACCAAGCAAAGGGAGCTGTGGTTGTGCATGTGAGATGGCGAGAATAATATTCCACGTGGAAGGAACACCAAGCACAGGGACCCAGAGGCAGAGAGGGAAGAGGGAACATCCCACAGGCTGGAGACCAAAGGAAATCCATTACAGCTGGGGCAAAAACTAGGTATGGGGTGGGGGCACATGAGCATAGAAAAGCAACGAAGGCTAGATCAGGAAGACTGTGTTCACCTTGCTGAGTGAGAAGTGGGATCAGGCCCTGTCGTGCAAGGAATGAAGAGCCACTGGCAGGTTTCCACCAGCGGCAGGTAGGGATTGGGTTGGCACGTGAGGATAATCATTCTGGCAGCTGAGTGGAGGATCAACTAGAGGAAGGTCATGTGGAACATCTTATTAGTGACCTAAATGGGGAAAGTAAAAGATCATCCATTCATTAGCACAACAGACTAGCAACCTTGGGTGAAGTTAATTCTAAAGGGAAGTAATGTTGGGTAAGGGGCCTGAACCTTGATGAGATGTGTTCAGATTAAGTGATGAAGACTATTGAGAGAAGCAACACATGGGATTGAGGAGAAAGACTATTTGGAAAATGAAACTTATAAGGAAAACATGTTTAAAAAGTACCTGTTGATCATATTAGAAACTTACCCCAAATTTAATCAAATTATTACAAACATATGCAAGTCTTCCATCAGCCAGAATTAGTACGAATTAACTAGGGTCATAACTGGATCATCCTATGGTTCAGTTGTCCTTTGGGAAGTAGAAGATGGGAGACCCTCTGTAATATGACATTATACCAGATGACACATGTGCAATTTGTTGTGGAATTAATTCTATAAATTTGTTACTTAACTTTTCATTGCTTTTAATGAAAGATAAATAAATAAATAAATGAATGAATGAATGAATGAATGAATGAATGAATAAATAAATAAATACAGTTTTAAGGACTTATTTTTACTTCTACTAAAATTTAATTCTTCCCAGATATTTGGCACTTTTTCTTCATTATATGCAGATCTGACCAATAAACCTTTCAAATGTAATAGACAGCAAAGTGTTACATTTTCCTCCAGGATTCCAGGATTTCATTGACAATTTCCTTTGAATTTAAAACAAAATAAGTGAAAAGGTTATAATTAAGCCTTAAAGATTTGTGAGAAGCATACCGTCTGCTGGGAAAAGTTGAAATGCAAAAAGCTGGAAAATCGGATTAACTGGGGAAAGTTTTTTATACCTCTTAGTTATACTTTCCAAACCACCTGGAGTTGCCAGCTTGGGCAGAACATCTCATAACAAGCTTTCTGGTGAGAGTTTTGACACTTCCACTTCTGGTTCCTATTGGAAATACCACAAAATAAGCCTTCTGTGCAACATTTCAGTAATTATCATGCCAATTCAGGAATTACAGAAAAGAAAAACTTACCCAAAAATTTCAGAACTTGAAAAGGCTTTAGTTTGAAAGTAATGGTCAAGCTCTAACTATATTTCAAAATTCCTGAGTTGAAGCTTTTAGCTGAAAGTAATAGAAAACTGGATTAATATAGGTTTACACATGAAACATTTGCTGTTTAGTTAAAATCAAAATAGGGAGGTAAATCGTCCAGAGGTGGGCCAGCCACTCCACAATATTTGTTTTATCGCTTTCCTCTCCATCAGCTTCAGTATCTGAAGCTTTTTCTGGGTCTGACCATAATTTTTTTTGTCTTATTCAGAACACTTTTTAGTACGAATGGGGGCCTTATCAATCATTACACTGGGACAGTAGGATACACTAGAGAATGTCTCAGGCAAACCAGTACAGATGGTTACATGATTTTTTTTCTCATGTCCAGTACCTCATTGTCTTGAAATGGCTGCCACAGTTCCAACACTGGTTCTATCACCATATTTAAGTGCAAGAAGCAAAGGGAAGAAAACATGATAGCAAGCTTGCTTCCTAGTCCTGACTTTTTATCAGAAAAGAAAAAAAGCTGCTTTCTCAGAAGTCCTCATTCAATATCTACTTAAACCCCATTGCCACCCTTAACTACAAAAAAGCCAAGAATGTGTGTCAGCCAAATAGAACCAGAATTGTCATGATGAGCTTGGAACACTAATAGTTTATCGCCAAGGGCAGGGCCCTGCAAACAAAACTGGGGATCTGTTAACAAGGACTAAGGAAGATGTTTTTGGTCTGTAACTAACTTTAAAGTTTTCAGTCAATTTTAACTTTCACCCTTCTAAAACAGTGGACTTGTTAAGACTTGAATCTTTGAACACAACTCCATGTCACAGTTTCTAGTGCACACTAATATCCAGGGTCTCCTTTTCTTTCTGGTTATACATCTATTTTATATTGTCCACCTTAAAGGAAAGTGAGCAGATGTAATCCATGCCACTTCTGAGAAAACCCCATAAAAACTTCGTAAGAGCATTTCTCTCTCTCTCTCTCTCCCAGTCCACTAACAGAAGGAAGCACATAGAGGAAGGGAAGCCTTGAGACGGAAAGACCTTGGGTTCCCAAGTGATGGAGCAGCGCAGAGTGCTACGGATTGATGGGATGGGTGACAGGATAAGTCACTGAAATACTGAGGTGGTTTGTTAACATCAGGTAGGCTGTCCTAAAGAATACAGTCCATATTAGCAAATTTCTTATAAATTAAATTATTTGACTTGCCTGACTAAGGTGGAAAACCCATTCCATTCTTACATACTTAGCACATAGAACAGAGCTTGACATAGAGTAATTCCTCATTATATATTTATAAATGAGTGAGTAAAAGGAAAACCCCAAAAGATAATAAAACAGGCTTTTCCATCTGGTATCTGTAAAAAGCCAACCTAAAACACAGTGGACTCTCTTTATATCATATTCTGTATCCATGGTTCAAGGAATTTCTTGATAATAACATTAAATCATTGTTTTAAATAATTTTTTAAATTTTTCAGTTATAGTCGACATACATTATTATGTTACTCTGATCACTATGTTGTACACCTGATTACAAAATCATTTTTAACTTTTGTTTTCTGAAGCAATTTGTCCCTCGCTAATTGTCCCTCACTACCAGCAGGAAGGAAACGCTTGTCTTCGGTCCTTTGCACACAATTAAACATTGCTCTTCTTCATCTGCTGTCCTGGGTCATTTCAAGAAACTGCTCTTATCAGTCTTGTCTTCCTTGTCAATTTAAATATACGTGAGACTGGAAGCTGCCAAACACCAGAGGCATCTGAATCTATGTGCCACTGGCAGTCGTCTGTGACCTCTCTAAGCAAAAGAGCTGGACTCTCAAGTTTCCCTCCCTGTGGTCTTCTTCTTGCATGTCTAAAGGAAGCAGGGTCACAGGTCTGGCAAGGTGGACAAGGACCTGGCCAGGTGGAGGGGCCCTAGCCCTAGCCACTCAAGAGATCTTACAGAGCCACTCAAAAGGGACTGTTTCTCACTGTGATGATTTTGTTGGACCCTTTCTTTCGATCCTTTGATAAAGCAGTTATTAAACAACAACAAAATAATGATAATGACAGCAATAAAAAATTAAAAAAGATAAAATTGACTTTGCAATAAATTATATACTTCAAAATACTTTTGTATATATGTGCCTCACCTGGTTTGTTTCAGTGTAAGTAAATTCGGGGTCATAGAAGTTGTCTGGGGCTGGAGTCAGCACTTCAATTTTATCTTTTATGAGCCAAGTGGCTTTTGATCAGATCTTGTTTCTGATTCTCATTTTTCTTATCTAAAAAAAATGGAGAAAGTAAACAAGGCATTAGCATTTTGTCGGGAGGAGAATATGAGAGAAAAAAAACGTGGCCGTTAATACCTGTTACTACTGCGCCGAAAGCCATGGGAAGCGGTCAGTGCAGTGGGAGGTCCCGCAGCTGGATGTCACCTGCTGCCTGGAGAAAAGGAGCGGAGAGGGGGGTCTCTGGAGTCACACAGCACCAGGGTGCAGAGCTGGCGGGGGTACTGGGGCCTCCTGGTGCAGTGCTGCTTCTCTGAGTCTTCGCAGAAAGACTCACAGTCCCAAACTTCATTCTAGTTGTATGTTAGATCCCTCTGGTTGAGTGCCACTCATGAAGGTGCTATTTCATTCACTGAGCAGCATCCATCAGGCCCGCCTGTCTCTTAGATAGTCCTATGATGCCAAGCCCTTGGCAAAGGGTGCAGAGAATGGCACCAGCAAAAGGAGAAGTTCTAATCACCAGACTGGAGTCCAGGTGACCGCCTCCGCACTGGTCTTTCTGGGGCTGTAAAAGCCGAAGAGACTACGGGGCAGTCACAGGGCGCTTAGGGGCTGCGGAAACCGGGCCTGGGCTTCTGGGCACCGTCGGGCTTCTGGGCACCGTCGTGCTCCTGGTGCGCCGCGCTCGCGTTGCGCGGTGCTCCGGGTGCGCGGAGCCCCTGATTCGTGGCATTGCAAAAAGGACACAGGCAATGCAATGCGAAGCCTCTTTTCTCTAGAGCCCTGCAAGTTGGTGATGCCCTCCATTCTGGAGGCAGTCCTGTCCCTGGCATTGCTGATCACAGCACAGATGCATGAATGCATGAAGTTGACCTTGTCTTCACCCAAGTGACAAGGATCTTTAGAAAAATCTGCACCAGTGCCCTAGTAGGCCGACTTCCACAGCCAGTGTGAGAAGACAGCGCCTAAGGCTGGCCGCTCACTCACGGTGGTGGCTCCAGCAAAACCGGTGGCCTAAAGACGACTTGCGCCTGTATCCACACTCTTAAAAGCGTCTTAGGGGATTTCTTAGAAGAGTACGGCGTTGGGGGGCTCCCGGTTCTGTGAATCGCGGCACACGGCCCATCCGTTCGAATCAGTAGCCAGCTATTTTCTCAAATCTGCAGCAGAAGGACTTGGACTGACCTGTTGTAAAATCGTTCCTGTTGCAAAACCCAGAAAGAAAATACCAGAGGTTGGAGTTGACACAATTCATAGGCGTGACCCAATAAGAAAACTAATAATTAATTACAATGAGGAATTAATGAATTAAATAGAAGTCATATGAAAAGTTAGATTTTCCAGTGCAGTTATTGCATTCTATGTTAAAATGATCAAATACAGGGTGAGACATTTTACTATTTTTAACATGTGATACTTAGCTTATTATCTCATCAAAAACCTAAGTTATAAGCTGTCTTAAATTGTGGGCTGTGTTTATTGGTTCCACGGGGAACAAAATATTTACTAGACATTTTTAAAAAATGAATCAGAAGCTTACTCTGGGCCTAACATGTTATCTTATTTTGTTATCATAATATTCACTCTTCTTTACGGTTTACTAGGTGCCAGGTCTTTACATGTATTAGTAATTCATTGGTTTTTTATAATAACCCAGTAAAATTTACTGTCATTATCTCCATTTTTCAAAAGAGGAACTTGAGGCACAGAGAAGTTAAGTAACTTGCTGTAGATCACACAGTAAACTCAGAGCTGCCGTGATTTTCACTGCCGGCATCTGACTCCAGGGTAGGTAAGCTCCAACCACAGCTGCTTCCTCAACAAAGCCCAAGAAATTCTCACCACAGCCTCTGAAAAAGGGGACGGCCTTAAGACTTTCCTACCAGAAGGATGTGCATCTTTGTTTGCCCTCTCATTCTGCTCCACATGTCTGAGGACCAGAGGCTGCTTTTGATAAATGTTGGTTGAGTAAATAAAGGTGTATTATTATTTTAAGTTTACCAGGAAAAATTGAAGCTAACTGTGTAAGTCAAGGCAGAGCCGCTAAAGATTCTGAGTCTAGTTTTGTCTGCTTCTAAAGCCCATGATGTTTGCCCTTCTCACATTGCATACCACTGTCTGCGACATTTGCCCCATACATTCACTATGGAATTCTTTCTGGGTGCATTATCATTTAGTGTTTGTAAGATATCCTTCTCAATTCACCTAAGACATTCTTTGCGGGGGCGGGGAGGGTCATTTTGTTCTTGGCATCCGCAGCAGCCCACTGTTTGTAACGAAGAGCACTCAGCGAAGGTTTGTTAGGAGTATTATAAGTGAAAGAATATAGAATAACTTAGTAATAAAGCCTTTATTTGCTTCCTTAAAATAACCTTTTCTTTGTTTGTTTTTTACAGAAGGCTGTGGTCAGTGATGAGATCATTTTTATTCTATCACTATAACTTTGCTTGGGAAAAACATTAAAATCTCCTTCCAGAAGTCTTGAAAATCAATTTGTTTAGTCACAAGGGCCGTGCAGCCATCTGTTACTAGGCTGCGGGAGTTGTTTATTCATAGTTCTGCCTGTTCATCTGTTTTGTGTTTCCTTTTGTCCGTTTCTCACTTAAGATAAACAAAAATCTGTCACTGTGTGAGGAAAGCCAAGCCCCCAATCTGCCTGGGTTATGAGTAAGGCTATTTGAGGAAGAGCCTAGGGTGGAGGGAAGAAAACCCCCTTCCTACTCTTAAAAGATAGAAGGTCATTTTCAAGTTCTAGCTAGACCTTCAAATCGCCCTTTAGACTGCAAAAATATCAAGAATATAAAGTGGAACCTTTCCAGTCATGAAAAAATTTCCAACTGTATTACTACTTTTTATTTTATGTAAAGAATTTCTAAATCTCGCACCTAGGCAAAAAGTTTTGCTTCTTTAATTTAGAGAACAAGTTTATAGAAATGCATAGTTTTTCTAGTAAAAGATACCATTCTCCTATCAACTCAGAAACACTGACAAGGATCTGATTAGTAATTCTTCACCGTCTTTTTCTAATAATAATTTTGAGTTGATCCCCTCCAGTTAAATATTGTGACAGAATACCTCCCCCTAAAATTGGCTTAATCAAAATAAAATTAATTAACTCACGTACCTGAAAAGCCCAGAGGTAGGACTCAATTCAGGAAAGGTTTGATCAAGACTTGAATAAAATTCTGGGGCCTAGTTCCTCTGTCTTTTATCCCTGTTGCTCTCCGTGTAAAGCCTCATTCTCATGTGCCTCATACAGTGGCCAAATGGAGATAGGAGTTTCAGTGACATGTTTCTAGGTGTACTGCAGAGGGAAAGGATTCCCTCTTTCAGTTCCAGAAGTCTCAGCAAATATCTTGTCATCGCTTATTGATTTTAATGGTGACACACCCATTCCCCAACCCAGTACTGAGGCTAGAGAAAGCCAAGCCTCCGAGTGGCAAGACTCAATCCCTTACAGCTTCTGGACCTGGGACAGGGGAATGGAGAGTTGAGTTTACTCTCCTGGAACCTCTGGCAGATCCCCCTAACCCCCCACCCCAAATCTGGAGCTCTTTACTCAAGAAGGGCAAACAGATAATGAACAGAAAAAATACAAATGGGTAACTGAGTAATGGTACCCACATGCTATGGAAAATTATTCAGTCACAGATTTTTTTTTAAGTGATAATATTAAAATCAGAACTATACATGTCATATGACGTAACTGTGTACAAATAAATATATTTCCATATTTAAAACAAATATTAATATTGAATATAGTGATATAAAATTCTAATTCAAATAGTAATATCTTAATATGATTAAAGAAACTATGACTGAACATGTCACTCATTCTCCCCTTCATTCTTCTTTAGAAAACTAAACTAAAGCTAAAATAAGTTAAAAAACAAAAACAAAGTATTTGTTCTTGAAGGCACATTACCATCCAGCTAAATGTATATTTCTCCATCTCCCTGGTTGCCATGTACAGCCATTGGCCAAGTTCTGGCCAATGAGACGTAAGCAACAGTGTTGCAAGGTGTTAAGAGGGCTCCTTAAAATGGAAGTGATGAGCTCTTCTCCACTTCTTCATCCCGTTGGCTATAATGAAGAGGGTATGGCTGGAATCAGAGATGGACGAAGTGTCCCAAGTCCCTGAAAATTGTGACGCCTCACTGATTACCTGTCCAGCCCTCAGTAACTACCTCCGGATTCATTTTATGACGAAGAAAAACACGTTCCCTTTTTCTTTAAGACAGTGTAATTTGGAAAGTTTATAGATACTATGGTTATTTATGACAATGTGGCACAGAGCCAAATTCGAATGTAAATTATACTAAATTATACTAAATTTTTACAGTAGTTTCCTTAAGTAGCTATAACAAGAGGACGTATTGGGAGCCACAATTAATGTTGTAAGTAAAAGTGAAAATGAAAATTGTTTCATCTATTCCTATATTGGGTATTTATTTTAATAAAATACTGGATAAATCTGACCTGATTTTTAAATGGTGACGTTCAGATAACTGTATTTTGATGTAAGAATATGATCAAGGTTGCTCAATCTCAGATCTAGGGAATAATTTGTGACTCAGTCATTAAACCAAGATTCCTTGTAAATAATAATAGGGCACAGTAATAAAAGGCAAAGTCCTGCCCTTAAGAATCTCAAGTGTTGGGTGGAAACAGATGGGAGAGCAAACACTTAATAAAGAGTGTGAAAATGTTATTTTAGATGCTCACACAGTGTTCTACGAATGCGTATGGGAGGGGCATTATCCTGGCCTTGGTGGATCAAAAGAGAGGCTTCCCAGAGTAATGAATGTCTTTGCAGGGGGAAGCCTGGAGGGATGAGAGAAGGCAAAAATAGAAGAAAAAAGTACAGAAATCGTTCCATTAACCTGTGCTCACCTTTGGTAGATTATCAAGCAGGTATGAGAAAATTTCACTTCCTCTGAAATGTCTAATCATCTAATTTCCACTAGAAGAGGACCAAGACTTGGCCTATAAGTGGCAAATCCCTTCTCTAGGAGATAAAGTAATGTTTGGATTTAGCATAGAAATATTATTTCCTGAAGTAAGTTCCTAAACTTGCATCCCTTCCAGATTGAGAAAACGGTTGTAGTAAGAAATGTAGTTTTAGTAGTCATGCACAAGGATCACATTTTCTCCCCCTGCACTAAGACCTCAACACTCTATAATTTAACATTCTTGTTTTGTAGTTCAAAGGTTTACATAGCCTTAAAATGAACATTCTTTTGGCTAGTCTATCAAGTGGACCATCCTGATCTTAACTAACCTTCTTTATCCAATTGTTTAAATTCATAAAAGAAGTATTTACATAAAAAATTTCATAGGTTCACTGAAGTTCTATGTCTAGACTAAAATGTACTAGAATTTTAGGGGCTCATGAGTGCAGCTGGAGCTTTGGAACAACTTGTACATCTGATGCTGAGCCACTAGTGCACCACAGGTGGCAAGGTTCAAGTGGATAGAGATCCACTTTTTGTTACGTGCCAGGCACAGCTCCAGGTCCTCAGGGCACAAGATAAATAAAGTGTAGTTCCTGCCCCAAGGAAGCCAAGATTGGTAGCACCCCATGACAGGCTGGAAGATACAGAGAAAAAGGCCCTTAGACACCCACTTCCCAGCAAACATCCCAAACATCAGCTAGGCCAGGCATCCTCCAGTAGAAGCTCACCCCCTTCCACCACTCATACCCAGAAGATAGAACCAGACCATTCTAGCTTCCAGTAAGTTCTTGATATTTGTGAATTTCGCAAGAGTGCTATATAGAGTTCTCATTTTAACATTTATCTAAGGAGGATAGATGAATGAGAACATTCCAATCTTTAGAATTTGACACCTAGGAAAACCCTACTGTTTTGTTCTTAGTGAGCTAACTTATGGAGTAAATAAGCTCAGATTTGTCAGCCTTAAGAAAACAAAAGGCTTGCAAACAAAAATATTTTTATTTGTTTATTTAGTCATTTTATCACTTGTCCATTTATCTAACAAAAACCTGCAGATCGGCCATATGTGATTCTAGAAATCCTCTCTATTGGCTTAAAGGATATTCTTTTGTTCCGTCCCCCGGCCTCTCTCTGTCCTCTTTTAAATTTCCTCTTTTGTTTACTTTCCTTATTTGTCCCTTATATTTTGACATTTCGTACTGAATTGTGTCCTCCCCAAATTCAAATGTTGAAGTCCTAAATCCCAGTGCCTTACAATGTGGCTTTTGGAGATAGAGGCTTTAAAGAGGAAATTAAGGTTAAGTGAGGTCATGAAGGTCGTCCCTAATGCAATATGACTGATGTCATCATAAGAAGAGGTAATTAAGTCACAGATGCACATGGAGGGAAGATCATGTGAAAACACAAAGAAAAGGCAAAAGGTGACCATCTTCAAGCCAAGGAGAAAAGCTTGAAACAACCCTGTCGACACCTTGATATTGGACTTCCGGCCTCCGGAACAATGAGAAGATGTAATTTTGTTGTTTAAACCACCCAGTCTATGTTTTTTTCTTACACTGGTCCTATGTCAACATTTAGGACCATGGACCATGCTGCCATGGACCACTCAGATTCTCCCTTATAATTCTTCCAGCTGCCCTGCTGCTTATCTGCTGATGGCTCACAGCTGAGATTCTCCCCAGAAACTGCCCTAGTCCGTAGGAACCCTCCTCCTTCCTCAGGGGCAACTCACACCCAATGACTTGTCATTGCAAAGTATAGAGGCTCAGGCCCCGGCCTCAACCAAGGACCTCTCTAATGGGCCATTTCAGTCTCAGATTCCATCATGGTGTCAGCGTGGCTTCCACTGTAGTTACATCACAGTTCAACTACTATTCAATTCTGCTTTTCTCACTCTTTTCTCCCTCAAAAATGTTGTTCCTATATATATACTGCAATAAGTATAGAATAAAGCACATAAGTCTCCATCTCAGGATCTGTTTCCAGGGGAGCCCAGCCTATAACAAATCTCTCCACGATTCGACTAAAGCTGTTCCTTCTTCTCAAAATGCAGGTCCATCTTCACTTGTTCAAAATTAAGGCCCACCTTACATGCTGCTTCCTCCAGGGGGTCCTCCCAGGTGGAGGGAATCCAGCCTTCTCTGAACTGCCGATTATATCACAACTCATTTTTACGATATTTATCACTTCTACTTTATTAAATGTCTGCATCTCTTTTATTATAGGGAATATTCTTTGAGGTCAGTGTCTGTCTGTTTCATTTTTTATATTTCCCTAGCCCCTAGCACAATGATTATTGTTGACAAAAGTGTGAAAAGGCTAAATTCAAAGCTATCTCTGTTTTAGTCTAAGTAGTCACCTTTAATCCTTTTTTCTTGCCACCATCATGGACTTATATTTATTAAGAAAAGAAGTTCCAGTTATATGATAGAAGAAAGCCAGAGTTGGATCATAATTATATTATAATTACAGTTAGATTACTCTAGCCAAGTAGGCCAAGCAAATTTCGTAAAGCCAATCCACTCAGTCAAATTGCCAGGGATATCATGACACTTGTGAAAATAATGATAATGATTATACTCAATGACAGCTGATAGTATCAACTACTTCCTCTCACTAAGGAATTGTTTACTACTTGCTATGTAATATACTGAATTACATGCATTATTTAATTTGATCCTCACAGCATCCTTACGCCATAAATACTATTAACCTCGTCTTCAAAAGAGGGAACTCAGGGAAGGTAAACAACTTACTCACAGTCACATAACTAACGAATGTATGCAACTATATCTAACCTTAGAGACCATGCTCTTGACATTTCCTGTGGGGTAAGACAACTCAATCAGATTGAGCACACGATTTCTCTA
>NW_011888826.1:4503138-4506093 GCF_000151845.1 Pteropus vampyrus
CCAGAGTTGGATCATAATTATATTATAATTACAGTTAGATTACTCTAGCCAAGTAGGCCAAGCAAATTTCATAAAGCCAATCCACTCAGTCAAATTGCCAGGGATATCATGAAACTTGTGAAAATAATGATAATAATTATACTCAATGACAGCTGATAGTATCAACTACTTCCCCTCACTAAGGAATTGTTTACTACTTGCTATGTAATATACTGAATTACATGCATTATTTAATTTGATCCTCACAGCATCCTTACGCCATAAATACTGTTAACCTCGTCTTCAAAAGAGGGAACTCAGGGAAGGTAAACAACTTACTCACAGTCACATAACTAATGAATGTATGCAACTATATCTAACCTTAGAGACCATGCTCTTGACATTTCCTGTGGGGTAAGACAACTCAATCAGATTGAGCACACGATTTCTCTAGAAACACCTGTAAGTGATGCATTTCTGATTTTATCAGGAACATCCAGCTGCACATGGCTTATGTCCCAGCCTCTGCTGACTCCTGTCATCACGTGCATAGCGCCTGCAGCTCCAGTATACCACCAGATCTGGGAGTCAGTCCTGGGGAAATACAAAGAGCTCATCTAGCTCAACCAGGTAAGACACAGCATCTACTAGGCCCCCTTCATTCAATAAGAAACTATTGAGTATTGAAGTCCCTAAAATATGTTCAAGATAATTTCTGGCATTGAGAATATGATGGTGAACAAAACAAACACATTCCACTGCTCACTACTTTCACCTCAGACCTTAAATCAATAGAAAACAGTATTTGTTGAATAAGGAATGAATACATGAATTGGATTTTTGCCTGGGACCTTTGACTTAGCTACTTCCCATTCTGACCTATGTCGCTCATGCCTTTAAGGCTCAAATTTTAGTAAATAAGTTTCTCTCTCTGGGCCATCATCACTGCAGCTCTCCTCACCTCCACTCTTATCTCTGACCAGCCGAATTGGGTTAATTTCTACATTTTGGTCCCTATGAGAGGGTGCCATCCAGTGTTAAGTAAATGCATCATTCAGCTTAGGCTAAATGATGTTGTGATAACAGCTGACCCTACTATCTCAGTGCTTAGGACAACAAGGTAAGTTTATTTTTCATTCACATGATTATTTATCAGCTGCAGCTTTGCTCCTGAAGCAGCATATCTGAGATGTGCTAATTTCAGTTAGATGGCAAAGGGAGATGAGAGAGTCACACGATAGCTTTTATAGCTTTTGCTTGAAAGGATCGTCCATCACTTCCATTCATATTTCATCAGCAAAAGCAAGTCATGTAGCCAAACTTCAACTCAAGGATTAGGTCAGTACAATTACCCCACAGAGAAGGGTACCACGAGCCATCTGACCAAACCCGATGTCAATGAGACACGTAACTGTTCCAGAGGGAGGAGCAGTGAATCAAGCCATGTCAAGCTGGCCCTTCAAACCTAGATAGATACTCTGTCCCTAAATTCACAGGAAGCCGGATTTGATTAGAAACTGAAGAGGCCTTAGAATAAAGAAAGGACGCAGACGTGTCTGATACCCACTGGAAACTGAACTGATCCCACAGGGATATTCCCAGAGCATTATCTTATCGCCTTACGCTTGAAATCAATGACGTCCCAACTTCCGTTCCATGGAAAAGAAAAAAAGCCCTGAAAGAGTCTTTGGAGAACACTCTTCAGTATAGGTTATCTTTATTTGTAGCCATAATTTTAACATCTTTTAAAGTACAACTATGAAATATAGGAAAATGATAAAAAAAAATGATAAATATAGGAAAATGACTTTCAGGATGACCCCGAAGCCAGAAGAGACAAAGTATCCACATTATACTGTATGTTATTGTCTTCACATTGGGAAACTTTCTGCTAACGGTTGTTCTTTTTGACTACGTTGTTTTTAACAGCAAAGTGACATGCAGGACTAGCACTAATTAACACTGTCCTCTGATTTGCTCTAGTTTAAAATCTTATGATGTTCAAGGCTATCTTTCCCTCTTAAACTTTGGCTCATTGCTACTCAAAATGGTTATTTATTTCTTTCAAAATTTAAAATGTGTCTTTAAAATGAAGTTTGGATGCCTTTCTGTTTCTGTGGTGTGAAAAATTAGAATTCATGCCATTCTAAACCAATGGATAGAAGATGTATAAAGACAAAAGAAGATAAGTAGTAATATTACCATTTGGGGGTAATTTGAGCTTCAGTGTCGCCCCAGTGGCATGGGGCGAATAATGACACATAAGTATAATTATCATTTTTCCTTGGTTCTTTCTCGCTGTCGCAGTGAAGAATCACAGATCAGTGAGATTTAGGAAAGAGTTATTAAAATTATGTTTTAGAAAGATGGAGCATGCTCCGAGGGAGGAACGGGGTTTCAGTGAAGACAGCTGTAACCCCCCAGAAGTGGAGTTATATTTGGGCTGTGATGGGTGGTTACAAAGGCGTTCCTAGGTGATTGGCACATTAGGTCATTTTAATTGACACTTGGCTGCCATATAACTCTTTGCCTAGTGTGCATGCGCTTACTCAGATTTCAGTCTGTTATAATTAGATTCATGAATTTCCAGGCATAAACAAGGTATTATAATAACGGTATAATGAGGCTGATGTTATGGGCAGGTTAGGATAGTACCTTCTGCTCACACATCTGTGGCCAGATTAAACCAGCTATAAGTTATGGCCTTCCTGTTCTTTGTCTCTGGGAATGCAGGAGGGATTCTCTAACTACCAATAAAGTGTTCTTTGGGTGACCTCTAGGCCAGGCCCCTATTCCTTGGTTTCTCTTGTCACTCATGTCTAACTAGCTACCTAACAGTAAGGTCCCCAGAGATAGCTAAAAGTCAAAGCAAATTGGATGAAGAGTGGTACTGCATTTGTTCGGGCATCATTTTTTATGAAGAATTCCATAAATCTCTACCTTTCATTAAAATAAATTTCCAAATCTAGCTCATGC
>NW_011888826.1:4507699-4509721 GCF_000151845.1 Pteropus vampyrus
GTACACAGAGAGTGTGAAAGCTAGTTGTGGCCTCAAATGCTGGATGTTTCCAACAATCAAACCCATGCTCCAAAGCCTAAAGCCTCATTGCCAATGAGCAGATTTACAGAAATGTGTCAGAGGCATATTCATTCAAACACCAGGGATGGGCCATCCTTAACTTCCCTTAGCCAGTTCATTTCATAAATTGGTTTTCACATCCATTTCTCCTGCTTTATTAGTATCCTTTTTTACTCATTCCCATCTCAACCCTCACTACTGAATTCAGGCTGATATCATTTCTTGCTTAGAATCCTGTTCCTGCCTCCCATCCTCTCTTCCTCCTAACACACTTCTTCCTTCCCTACCATTCATTCTCCTCCATGTCTAGACAATTCCTACTCACATCCATTTGATGATATATTTCCTTGCTAAAAGTCCTACACTGACTCTCATAATCTTCAAAATAATACCAAAACATCTGAGCATGACTCAAGAATATGTTTGTGACTGGGCCTCTGCTTACCTCTCTCAGTTTCCCAAAGCCTTCTCTGTATAACACCAGTTCCCAGAAATTTAATAAGGAATCTTCAAGGAGAAAGTTTTTAAGGTAAAACAAATTTGGGGAAAAGTTACATAGGTTTCTTTACTGTAGTCTTAACATAAAAATATGTTTTTTGAATCTTCAAGAACGGAATACAGCATTCGGTGTTTCTCAAATGTGAGAATCCTGGATCGCATACATGTGCATGTGTAGGTGAACACATGCACACACACACACACACACACAGACACGCACATGTTTTATCTTTTGGTACTGGTGTTTTAATTATGGTAATTAACATAACGTCCCCCAAAGCTGCCTATTTCCTCATCCCCATGGCAAAATGAACTTTGTAGATGTGATTAAGTTGAAGACCTTTAGGATAGGGAGATTATTTTGGATTGTCAAGTGGGCCCAATCTCATCACTTGAGCACCTGTAGCAGAAAGCTGTCTCTGCCTGGGAGCAGAAGACGAAAGGAAAGTCAGAGAGTTCTAAGCATGAGGATCTGGTGCTCTTGCTGGTTCTGAGATGTAGGGAGTCATATGGAAGGACCAGAGAGAGGCCTTTAGGAGCTCAAGTGACCCACAGCTGACAGCTAGTTCCTACACACAAGAAACTGGATCCTGCCAACAATCTGACTATACTTGGAAGTAAATTTTTCTCCGGAGCCTTCAGATAGGAACTCAGCCTTGCTGATTCTTAAATAAATCTGCCTCAGAACTTAGCAGAAGATGCAGCTGAGATGCTCTGTGTCCGACTTCTGCCCCACATAACTGGGAGATAAGAAATTTGTGTTATTTGAAAATTCTATATTTGTGGTAATCTGGTATGGCAGCAATAAAAAGCTACTCTGCCTTCATCTCTCATCACTGCTGGCTTATATCCACACTGCACACCATTCATATTGCCCTGCCTGTGACTCCCTAGAAGCAGATGTTCTCTCGAATGTCTTGGGTTTGATTGCCATGCCTGGAATGCTCTTTCTTTTATTTCCTTTCTGTCCTAGGCACGACCTCTAATATCACCTCTTACCTCACCGAGGCCTGACTGCTGCCTCCACCAAGGCTTATCTAAGCATCATCTGTTCCAGCATTCCCCGGCCTCCACATGTGATCCTATGGTTCCGTGTTTACTGGTCTACCTCTCCCAGAAGGTCTTGAGAACAAGGTATTAAGTTAAACAAAAAGCCATTAGACTGAGGTGACTCTGAGGCTATGGGGACCTTGATAGGTAAACCAAAATCTAAGCCTGTAAACGCCTCAAGTTTACAAAATAAAAACCTAAGGGCAACGAGTCACAAAGATCCAACTAGGCATTAAACTGTAGTCAATCGATGGTTTTCTTACTTTGCTTCCACCTTCTTCTTTTTTTTTTTTTAAATAAAAGTCTCGCCCAAGCACCTGTTGGAGAGCTCCTAGCCACTTCTGGTTTGGCACTGCCTGATTGGAATAGATTTTTGCTCAAATAAACTCTTAAAAATTTCAATACACCTTAGTT
>NW_011888826.1:4509771-4514561 GCF_000151845.1 Pteropus vampyrus
GTGACACTATATCAGAAAACTGGTGGGCGTGGTTGTCAGAGAGTGGTCTCCTGTGTCTGCCAACCTTTCAACAGAGCTCGTGACTGAAGCAGTCTGAACTCATCGTGTCAACAGGACCAACAACAACTGTGCATCAGTCAGACGTAAACCAATTACTTTTTAGGTCAATCTTACATCAGAGTTCAATCAGAAAGAATATGAGAGTGTGGTATTCTGTTGAGATGGACAATACAGTTACAGAAACAGGCATATCTCTTTGTGAGGAATTTTTCCAATGACCCTCTCAGCCTGTGTCTCATTTGCCTACAAATCAAATTTCTGCTTTAGGTTAGCTCATTTTCAAACTTCCCAGAAAACATTCAGTTAAATATCAGAGTTACATCATGTGCAAGATATGATTATAAACCAAAGAAATTGACTTTCAAAATCTAATATAGCAAAAACTTAAACCCCCCTCTCAAATAACTTTTATCCCTGTCAAAGTAGCTATCATCATTCTCCTTAGTCCAAATGCTACCCTTCTGTATCACTAGGAAATGAATCTCGTTTAATGGGTCGCAACCGCAAAATGGGGAATAATTAAAAACTCGTCAAGCCTCATATGGCTGAAAGGCTTAAAGCAGGGTTTCTCCGCTTTTTTCCATCAGTCATGCCCCATTCTGATGCATATTGAAATTTCACTAAAGGAATGATCTCGACTCCGTTGGAAGCCAGGCAGATGCTGACACACAGAGGGAGACTGGGGCCAGGCAGACTTCAAACAGGGACCAGAGTTTCTATGGCTAATGAAACTATTGTTGTGAGCACTTCCACTTTATCACTTGTCAACTGTCTGGATGTATATTTAAGGGGAGAAATTCCAGGTTATCCTTCCTATCAACTTACCTCAGTGATGTCTAGTCAGTCTTTATGAAAATAAGTAGCTCTTATATTAGAAAAAAATTGGGGAAAGTTTATAGCCACATCTTATTTTTTACTCCAAATTTTCTTACCCAGTTGAAATATTTTATTCACTCATTTATTGACTCATTCCTTAAGTAAATATGTATTAAGCCTACATATTGTGCTAGAAAAGGTGCTGTAAATGGAAATGAACAATTAATTTGTGGTTCTTCACTTACAGAACTTTCACGATAGGAGAAGACAAACAAGAAAGTCGATCATAAAATGGTCTGATGAGAATCATGATAGAGGGAAGCAACGAATGCATTTGGGTGTGAAGACTTCCCGATGGTACTAACATACATAAATAAAGTATCAGCTGGCCAGGTCCATGCGTGGTGGAGGGGAGTAGAGGGAGAGCCTGAGCAGAGGAAGCAGCAGGGGCAGAGGTCTGAAGTGTGGGGGATTGGCCTGTCTGGGAACTTTAGTAGTCCCTGGAGTATAAGGTACACAGAGAGTGTGAAAGCTAGTTGTGGCCTCAAATGCTGGATGTTTCCAACAATCAAACCCATGCTCCAAAGCCTAAAGCCTCATTGCCAATGAGCAGATTTACAGAAATGTGTCAGAGGCATATTCATTCAAACACCAGGGATGGGCCATCCTTAACTTCCCTTAGCCAGTTCATTTCATAAATTGGTTTTCACATCCATTTCTCCTGCTTTATTAGTATCCTTTTTTACTCATTCCCATCTCAACCCTCACTACTGAATTCAGGCTGATATCATTTCTTGCTTAGAATCCTGTTCCTGCCTCCCATCCTCTCTTCCTCCTAACACACTTCTTCCTTCCCTACCATTCATTCTCCTCCATGTCTAGACAATTCCTACTCACATCCATTTGATGATATATTTCCTTGCTAAAAGTCCTACACTGACTCTCATAATCTTCAAAATAATACCAAAACATCTGAGCATGACTCAAGAATATGTTTGTGACTGGGCCTCTGCTTACCTCTCTCAGTTTCCCAAAGCCTTCTCTGTATAACACCAGTTCCCAGAAATTTAATAAGGAATCTTCAAGGAGAAAGTTTTTAAGGTAAAACAAATTTGGGGAAAAGTTACATAGGTTTCTTTACTGTAGTCTTAACATAAAAATATGTTTTTTGAATCTTCAAGAACGGAATACAGCATTCGGTGTTTCTCAAATGTGAGAATCCTGGATCGCATACATGTGCATGTGTAGGTGAACACATGCACACACACACACACACACACAGACACGCACATGTTTTATCTTTTGGTACTGGTGTTTTAATTATGGTAATTAACATAACGTCCCCCAAAGCTGCCTATTTCCTCATCCCCATGGCAAAATGAACTTTGTAGATGTGATTAAGTTGAAGACCTTTAGGATAGGGAGATTATTTTGGATTGTCAAGTGGGCCCAATCTCATCACTTGAGCACCTGTAGCAGAAAGCTGTCTCTGCCTGGGAGCAGAAGACGAAAGGAAAGTCAGAGAGTTCTAAGCATGAGGATCTGGTGCTCTTGCTGGTTCTGAGATGTAGGGAGTCATATGGAAGGACCAGAGAGAGGCCTTTAGGAGCTCAAGTGACCCACAGCTGACAGCTAGTTCCTACATACAAGAAACTGGATCCTGCCAACAATCTGACTATACTTGTAAGTAAATTTTTCTCCGGAGCCTTCAGATAGGAACTCAGCCTTGCTGATTCTTAAATAAATCTGCCTCAGAACTTAGCAGAAGATGCAGCTGAGATGCTCTGTGTCCGACTTCTGCCCCACATAACTGGGAGATAAGAAATTTGTGTTATTTGAAAATTCTATATTTGTGGTAATCTGGTATGGCAGCAATAAAAAGCTACTCTGCCTTCATCTCTCATCACTGCTGGCTTATATCCACACTGCACACCATTCATATTGCCCTGCCTGTGACTCCCTAGAAGCAGATGTTCTCTCGAATGTCTTGGGTTTGATTGCCATGCCTGGAATGCTCTTTCTTTTATTTCCTTTCTGTCCTAGGCACAACCTCTAATATCACCTCTTACCTCACCGAGGCCTGACTGCTACCTCCACCAAGGCTTATCTAAGCATCATCTGTTCCAGCATTCCCCGGCCTCCACATGTGATCCTATGGTTCCGTATTTACTGGTCTACCTCTCCCAGAAGGTCTTGAGAACAAGGTAATAAGTTAAACAAAAAGTCATTAGACTGAGGTGACTCTGAGGCTATGGGGACCTTGATAGGTAAACCAAAATCTAAGCCTGTAAACGCCTCAAGTTTACAAAATAAAAACCTAAGGGCAACGAGTCACAAAGATCCAACTAGGCATTAAACTGTAGTCAATCGATGGTTTTCTTACTTTGCTTCCACCTTCTTTTTTTTTTTTTTAAATAAAAGTCTCCCCCAAGCACCTGTTGGAGAGCTCCTAGCCACTTCTGGTTTGGCACTGCCTGATTGGAATAGATTTTTGCTCAAATAAACTCTTAAAAATTTCAATACACCTTAGTTTATATTGTAACAAAGAACAATATTTTATTTATCTTTTCATCTCCAGTATCAATCTGGCATAGAAAAAGTGATAAGCAAATGTGTAGATTTGATGAGTCCAGAAGAAAATAATTAGTTTACAGCTTACTTTATTATTAGCCTTTTTTTGGATCCCAAAAGTTTCCAAATCAAGAGTAGTGCTTTAAGTCTGTGCATATAGTTTTAACATAAGCCACAGTATAGCAGATATAGAGGCATTTTAATAACTTGTCTCATGTCTAAATCCAGTGATTTAAAAAAAGATAGTTCAGCTCACCCAGGTATGGGTGACTCCTAAATAATATATTTTTCTCCCACTATAATATGTTGTCTCAAAAACCTTACTGCTTCTAGAAATAGCAATGTCCCTGTCACTGGACATATGCAAACTGAGGCTTAATGACCTCCGGGCTTGAATTAGGTAGAGGTTTGCAATGAACAGGTGGCTCTCAAGGTGACCTTTCAAGTGAAGTCCAACCCTTAGGCTCTACAATGCTATGAAAACGTTGGTTTCCTTATTTAAAATTTAGTTTCAAAGGTTATAACTGCCTTGTATTTAAATTAAAACTTAATTCTTAACCTCTTTGGATAATTCAGTCATCCATTCAACTAAGAGGCAAAAGAGATTAGGCACATTCATTATGTGACTGAACGAGCAACAAGTGGTTCATGTTATTACTCCTGCCCCAAGAGAGAAAATGAAATTTGGGCGAGGAAATACCACATGTATCGAAATTCCATAGAACCATTTAAATAATAAATTCAGTATATGAGGCATAATTCTCTTTTCTTTAAAGTTATTTCTCATTTGCAGGATATCAGTAGAAAGCCTGGAAGCACATACATACAGGACTGCAACAAATACTTCGCGAAAGTGTTTGTTTTTAGCTATGAGCTATTGATGTCCTTATCTTTTTTTTTTTTTTTAATAAAAATATGTGTCCTCAGCTTACAGGGCTAGCTGGCGTCCAGGAGATGCAAAAGTCATAATAAAAGTCTTTAGAGCTGCAGACCCCAAAGGGACATTTCGGCAACCTCTCCCAGGCTGACTCAAGCCCCTCCAACTCTAATTCCCCTTTGAAAGATCCTCAAAGCTTCCCAGGGAGAGGATCCTTGCGACTCATGGATCAGGTGGTGTCTTTGGTCTCAGCTCCACAGGGCCCTGCTTACAGAAGAATTCAGCAGGTACAGAACAGGCAATTTCCAGGAAAACTAGAACCCAAAGGATGGTGGGAAGACCTGGCAACCATCTAGCAGTTGTCTGCGGGACCCAGGACAGCCAGGAATGGAGGCTTAGACGTGAAGATTTGTTTCTGTTCAAGTGTGGGTGTGCTCTTGTCCCTAGATAGAACGGTCTATTTACA
>NW_011888826.1:4515841-4529955 GCF_000151845.1 Pteropus vampyrus
CCCAGGACAGCCAGGAATGGAGGCTTAGACGTGAAGATTTGTTTCTGTTCAAGTGTGGGTGTGCTCTTGTCCCTAGATAGAACGGTCTATTTACATAAAGAGAATGGAGGCTGAAGCAACGTGCTTGGAGAAAAAGAAAGAAAGAAAAGGGGCTGCCGGTGGAGGGTGTAATTTGGTACAGCAGGTGCTGTCGTGTTTTCCCTTTCAGTCAAGAAAACCCGGAGGGTGTTGAAACTCAGTAAGGACACACCAGGAGGAAAGCGAACGGAACACTGTACCCTGCCAGAGGAAGAGACTGCAGTGAAGTGAGCAGTGAGTACTCACTTCACTGCAGTCTCTTCACTGCAGTCTCACTGCAGGAAGTTACGCTCATGGCCCACAAAGGGGGACGTGGGACAGAGCGAACTGAGGTAGGCGGATAGACATCAGGGAAAGACTGAAGACCGCCAAGCTTCAGTCTTCTTCAATGATACAAATAGAGAATTTGACAACTCTAGAAAATACTTATCACTATTCACATGAAAAGAGAATTTAACTGATCTCTGGGAAGATGACAATAAAATTTTCAAAGGAAATTAAACTATAACCTAAATACTGTTAACCTATTATGCCCTTAAACATGTTGGTACTTTCACATTATGAACCTTATTCTCACATTCCATGTTTTCTACCCAGCAGAAGGCCTGTCAGTATACTAAAGGCAAGAGAAAACCCCTGAGCAGGGCTTTCCTTTATACTGGCCGGAATTACTTTCAGCCTGCTTTGTGTTTCCTCCTCTCTGATTTATCTCAGAGACAATGGGGGTTGTTTCACTGTGACATGGAGAAGCATTCATTGCGGTTATCTGTTTGGGATCACCTGACAGTGGACGGAACATGATGAAATGTGGTTTGACAGAGCACCTGAGCGTAAATGGGGGGCCCCGTCTACAGACAGCAGGGAGGGCCATGTGCTTATTACAGGGTTCGACCTGAGAACTCTGAAGAGGTGTCACACTTGTGAATCATTTTCAGAGGTTAGGAATGAATCCATTCCAGAACTGTCAGAAAAGACCTGTCTTGTTTCTTTACCCAAACCATCCTCCTCTCTTCTCTTATGGGTGTCTAAAAAATGTGAGATTAAACAAATAAACAAAAAACATGTGTGTGTATCATTTTGGAACTTAGATTCATTTTTTTTTTTTAATAGAAGAAAATAGTATCGTTCCCTGACTGATCTCTACAACTAGTTAGCCCATAATTTTTCTGAAAAAAACTGCTGCAAGAAGCGATTCTGGTGTATGAAGGGAATAGAGCAAATGGGAGAGGAAAAGGCAAGCAGGAAGATAAAGCGAAAAAGGGTTTTGTGCCCATGAAAGCGTGCTGGTCTGATGATGTTCAAAACCGTGAAATGAAAAACCTTGCCTTTGACACCCCCCCACCTCCTTTCCTAATCCCCTCTTCTCCTATTTCCTGGCACCTGCCTCTCAAGGCTGCAGTTGCCTGTGGCTCTAGCCCGTGTGCTCACCCCCGCCTACAAGGGCATCATAACATGCACACTCAACTCCATGTGGACTTTCATTTTTCCGAGATCTACTCTAGGCTAAATCTGACCTTTCAGAGAACATTGCCGAGGTCACAGTCTCTTTTGTGATCCCTACTTCACAACCACCCTTCTCCTACCTTACAAAAACTAGGCATGCCTTTCACCTGTCTCCCTGAATTGCAAAGGAGCCTAACCCTGGAGCACAGCAGAGTGTTGAAGTCTGTGCTGAGAATGTAAACGACCCTTTTGCAAGTCTGGTGGTTTCCAAATACTTCTTTTCAATAAAATAGAAAGAGACCGCATGATTTCAGCTGATCTTCAAAAAAAAGGGTTTTTGCATCTTTGACATACAATCAAAGATAAAGCACTGTGAAACTGCTGTTAAGACCACTCATGACCTTCTACTTATTAATTTAAACAAGATTATTCAGCACTTATACCTCACAAAACAAGAAAAGAGGCATAGAATTGATGCTAAACTCTAAGTCATCTTAGCAATTAGTAATACTCATGAATAAATACATGAAAAACGTGGAAAGAAAATGGTTCCATTCATATAATTAAAATGCATGCCCAATAACATTAGAGATTTTGCATTTGGTAATCATTTGCCAAAACATGCCTTATTTTTGAGCAACTATGTTTTGAAAGAATTATCTAACGATCCATAAGGAATTTTAACATTTAAATCTTTATGAACAGAGTTTCATTCATTCATTTACTCAACAAAGATTCACTGAACTGTGTAATGGTGGTGCCTTGATCTGTGTGCTGGTGATAAAGTTTGAGTTAGCCAAACAGTATCCCTGGTCCAGGGAGTAACAGGCAGACAATAAATATATGAGAAAATAGCTATAATTAAGAACTATGCAGAGAATGAAAATAATTAATAACATAATAGACATAAATGGGGTATTTTCCCTAGACAAGTTCTCTTTGAAGAAGATGTTAAGGTCAGATCTGAACTACAAAAAGGAGATAACCATCTAATGATGAGGGGAAAGAATGTTCCAGGCAGAGAGAACAGCTAATGCAGCCTTAAGCAGATAGCAAGGTCGGTGGATTCGAGGGCAGGACATAAGTATGGCCAAAGCAGGAGGAGCAGTAGGTGAAGGGTCAGGAGGGCAGGAGAGCCTCATGGAGGGCATCGTGAGCCAGTGCAAGGGGTTGGATGATGTTGTAAGCCAGGTGGGTGGCTCTGGAAGAAATTTAAATATGTAAGTGAAATGATCGAGTTTAAAATTAGCTTTTAAAATTTTAAAAGATAGCTCTGGCTTCTGTAACCGAAATTGATTGTAGGAAGACAAGCATTGAAATAAAGTTATTAGGGAGGAGACTCGGAGTCTCTGTCACAGGAAGATGCACAAGCCGAGAGCCAGCACGGCTGTGGTTACATTCGAGAAATGGGTGGAGGGAGAGAGGGAGATTCTGCTTTATTTATTTATTTTTTTAACACTTGCTAATACAAATTAATCTCTGATTTTCTTCTTTACACAACCTTTGAATATAAAATAGGAAACTTCACATTAATTTTCCACATACGAAGAGATATTTAGAACTCTCTGTACAACAAATAATATAAGTTGAAAATACATTGTTTCCTCATATTCGTCTCAGATTTGTTTAAAGAAATGGTGAATTTAAGTTCCCTGTTTTCTTCTTGTCTCTTTTTGTTTCTTCCCTCTCCAGAAGTCTTCTCTTAATTTTTATTCTTTTAGCTTATGGTAAATGTGTAAAAATATATGTGCATATATATACTTTTATAGTTTTTATTTAGAGGAACGATATGACCATATATATATCTTTTAAAATATTTTATATATATATAAAAAAGGTATATATATAACTTTTTAAAATTTACTTTTCATTCAATATTATATCTTTGAGGTAAATATAGCTCTAGTTCATTAATCTGTTGTATAGAAACCTGTTGTATGAATATAAAACAATATGTACCGATGGATTATTATTCATTTTCTTACTGATAGATCTTTAGAGTGTTGCCAATTTTTCAGTATTATGAACAGTGCTACCATAAATATTCATTTTTTTGTTTCTTGTGCATACATCTGAGGGTTTCTCTGCAATATATACATAGAACAGCATACGGATGGGCATTTTCAGTTTTACTGGATATTGCCAAATTGCTCCGCAAGCATTTGTACCAATTTACACTTCCTCCAGCATCATATGAGAATTCTATTTCCAGACATGTTCCCATTCACTTGATATCGTCATTCTTTTAATTTCCGTCAACCTTCCTGTGTGAAATGATATCCTTTTATTTTAAATTGCATTTCCCTGAATAATAAGGCACTCTTCCCTGTTACTTAACCTTAAAAAAATGCATTCGTTTCTCTAAAAAATATTTTTCCTCCACTGCTGCTCTATCTTTAGTTGGTTCTCATGGTAATTTGCACATCTCTCTATTATAACTCTTGTCACTTTGCCCTTGTTGATCTGTCTGACTCCGTCACTGATTTGTGAGAACAGGATTACAAATGTATCATATCACTTTATCTAGGTCATAGTTGAAGTTCAGTAAATGCTCGTTTAATTTAAATGCAATTGAATATTTTCTTTTGCTTTTAAAATTCATGTAAGTTTGAGTATTTTTATTACTTATTTACAAATTTCGACTAGTATTTTACCATAAAGGTTTATCGTTTTTAAAATAAAATAACAAGTTAACACTTATTATATGATCTCGTATTTTGTATATCTGCTTATTGGAATTATCTTCTGGAATGGACTTATGAAAGAAAGTAGTCAAATTCTATTTAATTGCATATGAACTTAATTACAGAGGGGCATTTAGTATAATGAAAGTAATAATCTTGAGAAGTCATTTAACTAGAAATCAATAAAATGCATATTATTGTTAAAAGCAAAATTCAACTCTGGAATCATAGTATATTCAGTAGTATATTTCCATAACTTGAATTAACCTAAGGTTAAATCATGGGAAATGATATCTTTGAAATATGTGCTTCACAATAACAGAAAAATGTGTATTGAGAACATACTCACTGTGGCACACATCCAGGAGTTTTATATTTTTCATCCTTGCAATATCCTTGAATCTTAGTACTATTGTCAGCCTCGTCTCACTATTATAGACTGGGAAATCAAGGCACAGAGTGGCAAAGTGACGTGCCCAAGGTTATAGAGCTGGGATTTTCACCCGGGTGGTCTTCCTCCAGGTCCTGCTCTCTCACGCACTGTGGGTGACCAACCAGTGCCATGAGGGACGTGGACCATGAGAAAGGAAGACTAGCTGCACTGCTGTAACTTCCCACGTACTCGCTTTGTCTTTTGCTCAGTTTTGGTTATGATGGAGTAGACATATTCATTCTTTATCTACTGAGCAAAAAGTGGGTAGAGTTTTAAACTGTGAGGTAAGAAATAGTCACAAATTCGGGGGTTTGGAGTAATACTGAGATATTTTAACAAAATCTTCCAGTGTCTTCTTCCCAATTGCATCCTTTGAACACCATGTGTCTTTATGGAATACACGAGAGCTGTTCTGTGTAATACTTATTAAATGAGCTTTACTGAAGGAATCGCATTTCCAGGAAAATAGCCACGTCCACCTCAGTGGAGTAGCTGTGAAAAAAATCTTCAGTGAACAGCAAGTAATTATAACACAGAAATTAATAGAGAAAGTATCCACAGGCGAGAAGCAATGCTGGGGAGTAGGCCCAGGGCCTCAATACCCGGACGCTGATGAAAATAAGAGTTTTCTGGGGGTGGAGGATACAACCAAATTTTTAAAATAAATAATGTTTCATAATGAAATATTCAAAGAGCAGCTCCTCTGGCAGCTGCTAGCCCTAGTGTGCTGAATCGAGATTAGCCCAGTGCAGTCTTGACAGCAGCCTTCAAATTAATTAACTCCACGATGGTATACCTGGGCACATGGGCATAAATCCACACGCAACACTCGAGTGCTACAAAGATGGAGTCTTTTGTTAGATGTGGCAACCTAATGTGCTCCCTCAAATTCCCAGAGTCCTTTGTTCACACAGTGGATTTTAAGGGTGCATGCATGGGGAACAGGCAGAGCCTTAACTGAGTTCTGTCTGACAAGAAAGGATTTTTTTTTTACAAATTCAACTTATTTATATCTTTTAAGAAAACAGATAGGAAGATTTTGTTACCCCGTTTTACTGGTTAAAAATTCAGGCTCAGGAAGATAGCCGTTTAAACACATTTTCTCTTATTTGAGACTTTACCAATGATTCACACATGTAAATAAATGCTGCCAGCGTTCTGTACCTTTAATCTTGCAATCTTTACCTCCTCCCTTATTCTTCCAGGAAAATCAAAAACAACAAAACAGAACAAAACTGATGCTTATTTAAGAGCTATCCTCTAGGCAATGTAGAGCTTTTGGAGAAACAGAAGAAAGAAGGAAGGCTGAAGAAGCCAGAACAGCCACAGGGGTCCAGTCAGACATTTCTCCAACCTCAGTTTACTAAAATGAATATTTTCTCTTTTGGCACTGAGATTTTTATATTCTTTTATTTTACTTTAGTTCAGAATTGGAACCAAGGTCATGCAAATTTCAGAGTTCCCTCCCAATCAACTCATAGGTTTTGCATAGATGTATATTTATGTATATCTTCCTCCAAGAGCAAACGGCCAAAACGCTTCCCCGAGTCCTTTACCCCCAACTCTCCACCCTCATCCTCTTTATCCCCGCTATCCTCACCCCTGCTACCCCGATCCTACTCCCCACCTCCGCCCTCCTCCCCCAGAGGCATAGCACCTTGCCCAACTCACCTTCCCTCACTTTCTCTTAAGTTCTTAATTCCCCCAAATGAGGAACAGAGATCCAGGTAGAAGAGCTTTTCATTTAGGAGAAAGACTTTGAGGAGCAGAGCTCATGCTTATCAGGAATTAAACAACTCATTTTACAGTAATGTAGAATGTTAACCTGGAGATATTTTGCTCCCCCCCCCCCATCAGTGATTTCTGGACTCACATTTTTATAAATATTTGATTAGCTGTATAACTTAAAAATATAATTTATTACTCTTATCCAATTTTCTGAGTATTTCTGAGTATTTATCTTATACTAAAATTCCTCTACTTAATTATCTAGAGAGAATTACCTTTTTAAAAGTATAGCAAAGCAAATAAAACCCACTTGCAAATTGTGAAAGCAGAAATAAATGAACTTTTTAAAGCGTTATTAAATATTGTTGGGAGTAGGTAGGAAGTGTGAAACAATATAAAACCATTTGCTTCAGATTTTTATTTTTTAAAAAAATATGACGTGGATACAAAGTGATTTCTTTTTCATGATTTTTCTGGTCCTATTTTTTCCCCTTCCGTGCCTCTTCAGAGGCAGCCACTCTCTTCAGGTTGATGTGTATCCTTCTCATCCATGTGTACACACCATTAGCACATTTAATGTATATACATACAAAATTTTAATAATGAAACTGGATTGCAGAATGATTTTTAACAAACTATGGGTAAAAAAAGCACGAAAGTTTGTTTTATAAAGTAAAATGCATGCAATACTTTGTTAGAAAAGAATTAGCGGGCTGATTTATGAAAATATATTACATACATACAAACATATATGTAAATACAGACATACCTCTCTTGTTAAAATAGTATCACATGGCACAGAAGTGCAAGCTTGTGAAATATTAAGAACACTCTGGCTGCTAAGACATTATTTGCTATGGTGGCAATGAGAATTTACTTCTGAGGTAAAAATGTATAAAACATATAGAATTGAATTAATTCTTTTTAAAAATGCAGTATTTGGAATCCAAGTAATGGTCAGTATAGATGACAGAGCACATCACGTTTTAAAATATAGATAGGGGAGATAAGGGTGAGAATGGAATAGCAGGAGAGATGAGCGGTAAAGTGTTAACACACATGCAATAGAGCTTCTCGGACTTTAGCGTGCCTCAGAATCAAGTGCGGGAATGTCAAGACAGGTTGCTGCGCCCCGTCCCCAAAGGTTTTACTTCAGTCGTTTTTTTTTGGTGGAACTCAAGAATTTGTACTTCCTAGGTAATGCTGATGCTTGCTGTTGGTGGGAGGACTGCATTTTGAGAAACCCCAATGTAAGAGTGTTCAAAAATTTCCTGCGTAGTTGATACTACATGAAAACATGTAATTCTCCAATTTACTAGAACTATCTTGACATTGTTTCTTTTTAGACAGTGATCTGATTTACGTTATTTTTCTTATGCTCTCAAAGAAAAGTCTCTAAAGAGCTATGAAACTGGAAATAGAGTGAACTCATCATGAAGTACTTTAAGTGCCCTACGGGATGACATGCAGAGGTAGAGGTGTGATTATTTCACACTCGGTGCCTTCGGTTCTGATTTTCATGTAACTATATACTTGGACAGCAAACCCACCTTCACGTGTCATTGGTCTGATTGGATCATATGTCTATTCTGGAACTAATTCCAGTTCTGGATTATGCCAGGCAATGCTGTTCATTGATTGGTTTACATTTTCTTTCTCCTGAGCCAATCGCTATGGTAGAAAGGATGGAATAGCTATCTTTCTAACCACATAACTGTTACCCAATAAGAGATACTTCAAAAGAATCTTAGGGGACCATCTCATGTCACGTTCCCCAGATGCACACCCAGAAACAAGGATCTGTATGCAAGTGGTTTACGAAAGCATCCAAGAGAAATTGGTGCAGGAGGGAGGGAAGCAGGACAGAGGAGGGAAAGAGGAGTACGGCTTCAGGCAAAGTTCTCCTGGTGGCAATTTGAGAAGCTCTGTTCTACTTGAGTGTTAACACTACCTCTCATCTCTCCTCTGTTACTGCATTCTCGCCCTTATCTCGTCCACCTATGTTTTTAAATGTAATGGGCTCTGTCATCAGTACTGACCACATCCTGCTCTGTGATGTAAATAACTCTTTAAGGACATCTAGACCTCAGGAAAGGGCTGGATCTTCCAGCTTCTCTAACATCCTGTAGACCCAGGCTTAGGCCGCCCCAGGGGATGGAGGTGATCTAGGGACTCCAGTAGCCTGAATACATCCCTCAGACAAAAATAAAGATTCAAGGAGAAGTAGGTGGGGCACCAGCAGTATTCAAAACAGGACAGAACCACAGTCTTCCAGCAGGCTAAAATATTTTTATTTTATTTTATATATTAACATTTACAAACATTTACAAAAAAGGAAAAATAGAATAGAGTGGGGGGGTGGAGTGGGAGGTTGTTCCTGAAGTTTAAAAAATGCTGGACTAAATAAAATTAAATAAAAGACTTTTCTGCAGATCTTTTATGAGCCTTCACTACACAACTGGGCATTGCGAGTCAAACCACAAAATTCTTTTTATAGGAATATCTCTGGGGATACATTCTGTGAAATAGAACTTGGGAAAGGCTACTGTGAGCAAGAAGCTGTTTCAGGCTTTTAAAGTGACATAATCAGACCAAGATTTAATGTGTGAAGTGATAAGGGATGGATCGGAAAGGGGGAAATCAGAGACACTGAGATCACCTTGCCTCCTGCCAAGTTACAAGAAAAATACAAAAATGAATTTCATTGTCTTGTAGTTAGATTCGTCACGACTAAAAGACCTGTGAGACGCTAAGGCAATGAGAGATTCTGAGCTTTGCGGCTCAAGTGAGTCCATAACTGAAATGGTCATGAATTACGACAGAGAATTTATAAAGAGAACTATTTTGGGAAGTAGGGTTAAAATTTGAAAACTATGTGGAGATGTGTAGCAGATAGCTGAAGATAAAAGTATAGAGTTGGAATTTTCCAGCTTCGGGGTGTGCGTTAGCTTGCTCAGGCTACCATAACAAAGTACCACAGACTGAATGGCTTAAACAACGGAAATTCATTTTCTCGCAATTCTGGAGACTGGAACTACAAGATCAAGGATTGGTTTCTTGTGAGGCTTCTCTCTCACCTTAGCTTTTAGACTGCGACTTCCTCATTGTGTTCTCACATAGCCTTTCCCATGTGTCTCTTCCTCTTTCTGTAAGGACATTAGTCAAATCAGATCAGGGGCCACCCTTATAACCTCTCACACCCTTAATTACTTCCCTAAAAATTTTCTTCTGCAAATGTAGGCACTTTGGGGTTAGGGCTTAAATGTATGAATTTGGGGAAAACAAAATTCAGTCCATAAGGGGATGCCAACTGGAGTTTGAATAGTTGTAAAGTTGCCCAGACTTCATAAGTCAAGCAGAGTCCTGGCTGAAAATGGATCTCGGAATCTCAGACCCTTGAAACACAAAGGGGATAAAGGAGAAAGCCAGTCTCAACTATTAGAACCAGAAGATTTGAGCAAGCATATTTACCGATTTACCGTGCCTCTGTTGCTTCACCTGTAAAAAAAAGGCGGGGGGGCTAATGATTACCTTTATTTATGGAGATTTTATAAAATAACATGTTTTATTAGTCAAGATCCAGTCAGGAGGCAGAAACTACAGTGTTTACAAACATAAAATTTAATATAAAAAACAATTAATAGAGGATTGGAGTTAAGGAGAGCTGGCTGTTGTGAGCCAAAGAGAATGCTAAAGAGCTCAGGAACAGCAGGTGGGAAGGTAACTGGGGCTCCAGGGCTGAGACAGAGCCTCAAGGTGGATCCCCGCCAGACCACCGCCCTGCTGAGGCCAAACCCTGGTGTGGAGGGCAGAGCTATGACTCACTGATGACAGAGAAGGTGCTCTGGCATCTCACTGTTGGGACTTGCTGGGAATCTCTACTTTGTGGAGATTTTGCACTGGGACATGTAAAACCTCAGAACTCACTAGGTGTGGGGGAAGCTTCTGGCCACTGAGCGCTGCTGTGAGAGTCTAGCACTCCCTGGGATGAAGGTCAGACACTGGTATGTGGTGAGCACCCTCTGAGTGTTAGTGATGAGTCCTACTATTGCTGCTGCTGGTACTACTATCACTGTTACTGTTCCACAGTGATTAAGAGCTAAAGTTCAAGAAACTGGCAAACCTGTCTTCATATCTCTTATCTGCCACTCTAGCTTTGGGATAGTGGCCAAGTGACTTAATTACTTTAAACCTTGGTTTCATCATCTGTGAAATGAAAGTAATAATAGTATTCACCTTCTAGATTTGTCGTGAGCAGTAAATAGAAATGTAAAGGTGAATTGCCTTACATAGTACCTGGCACATAGTAAATAATTTTATAAATGGATTTTGAAAATTTTTTTAACAAATATTAGATCACTTTCCTTCTACTGAATGTTCATTGGCAATAAGTGTAAAATTGAAGGTAAGACAGTAAATAAATAAGTTGAATGAATGGAAACTAAATGAATTTTAATGTGATAAATCCATCTTATCTGTTTCTTGGGTCCAAATTTACAATATTAATTTTAATCTGATGCCTTAGATATTCAGTGCACGCCATGGATAAGATTTCTATTTCAATTCAGACTTTTGAGTAGTAAATTTCTAAAGTGCCTGACAAACCGATAGCAAATTTATTGATCATTCCAACTCTCCAAACTCCTTCATCAAATTCCAGTACATAAACTTCTGCAGTTCCATGAAGGAGAACTGAAATGACCGAATCACCGAATCGTATAGAGTAAACTGTCTGGTTTATGTGCAGACTTGTATATTGGCATCTTCTGCATAATCCAGTGAAGATCTTAAATGAAAACATAATTTCTTCTTTCTAGCCTTAGTGATTACACTATCAATTACCATGTATTTTCAGGCACATCACGAAATTTGAGGATTGATGGACCCAGTAAATTCATCCTAGCTGCTGCAGCGAGGGAGTCAATTCCAATCCACATAATGGTATATTTCTTGGCTGATCCATTATGGAGAGTTACTATCACTGATAAATTATGTAATCTCAGCTCCACTCAGCAGAGTGTAGACAAGTCCAAAAGCAGAGACCTGTCATTGTCAAAAACAATGAGTTTAGGTGAAACCTAACTAGTCATGGAGGCTGCCTCCTTCTAGAGGGTAGTCCAAGACTTTTCATAGCAATGCTAAATTAGTCTGGCTCGATTGCCATTCTCTAGTTTAGTGACAGACTAATGTATTTTAGAATTGCAATATATTACTACCCTAAGACAGAATTCCTTGGATTCCTTATTCTCTGTACTTAAATTTCATTTTTTGTGGTTAGCACTCATAAATTATTGATTTCAATATAAATGAGGTTTCATCTGACCTATCCAAATATCTGTCAATTTTTTAAAAAAAGAAAACAAGTCTCTAAGTTTCTCTGTTTTGTAACTGCGGCATTCTCCCCTTTCATATTTGAAGCAGGTTCTTTGAAAACAAATAACAAACTCCAGTTTGCTAAATATTCATCCAAAAAAGGTTTAGAGTCATTAACAGAAGCTCCATGGCAAAACAATTACAAAATAAAAGTTCAAAAGAAAGAAAATAATGATTTATAATGCTTTTGTTATAATTTTAAAATTAAAATAATCTCTTGCTTTCATCATAGTATAGGGGGAGCATTAGAAAATATAGTGGAACAAGAAAAAAGTTATTTCCCTGTAGGAACAATGTTGATATTGTGTGTTATTAATTAAGAATCTAAGATGAAATAAACCACATGATAAATTCTCATTTCTAAAAGTATATATATGATTCTAAACATCTATGATAAATTCATATATTAATATAATTCTCCAAAATATGTGCAACTATTGCTTCGTTTTCATTATACATTGTATTTCAATATTCTACAAATGTATGTAAATTTTTTTTAAACATGCAACTTTCCTGTATTATTCTTTAAGATAAACTAATATGTTTCTTTAGCATATTAAAGATAGCTATTAATTCTTTGACAATCCTTCCATTGAGATGTGGGACAGTTTTCCACCCCCTTGAGTCTGGGTTGGACCGCGTTGTACCTAGTGCAGAAGAAATGATACTATGCCAGATCAGAACTTGTCTTTTAAAAAGACTGGCAGCTACCACTTCAATCTCTTGGGAACTTGAGCTACCTCATAAGAAAGCTGACTTCCTGTAAGACAAACCACATGGGGAAAATCCTGAGAATCCTTTGGAAAGAAGAGAGACTCAGCCAAGCCCAGCCCTTCAGCCAACTCCAGCAGGGTGGTAAGCATAGGAGTGAAGATATCATCAAGTTTCTAGTAACCTGTGCTATCTGATATAGAAGCCACCAGTGCATGTGGCTATTGAGTTCTCAAAATGTCGAGTCTAAACTGAGATGTGCTATAAGAGTAAAATACATATTGGATTTCAAAAAATATATGAAAAATCTTATTAAAAATTTTAATATTGATTATCGATGAAATAATTAAATAATTATTGATGAAATAAATAATTAAATGATGAAAAGAGGAAGACCTTAGGTGAGATGGGTTGACTCCATAAAAGAAGCCATAGGCCTGAGTCTACAGGACCTGAGCAAGGCTGTTGAGGACAGGATGTTGTAGACATCACTCATTCATAGAGTCACCAGGAGTCAGGGCCAACTCAACGGCACAGAACACACATATTTTAGATATGTTGGGTTAAATAAAATAAATTATTAAATTGAATTTCTAATAGCCACTTTTTAAATGTGGCTATTAGAAAATTTAAAACTATATGCATATATATAATTGGACAGCACTGCTCTAGACCATCACAACTATTAGTTGAAAACCACTAAGTGACCCCAGTCGATGTCGCACAAAACGGAAGATCCATTCAGCTAAGCTATTCCTGAATTCTTAAGCCATAAAACCTGTAAGAAATAAAAAAGTGGCTGTTGCATTAAACTATTAGATTTTGGAGGAGTTTGATATGTAGAAATACATAACTAAAGAAGTTATAGATAAAAATATTAAGTAATTGATAGCAATTATGCTCAATCTTTTAGAATTGAGAAAGAAAGAACGTGGTCAGTCCAAATATCATTTTCACAATTATGGTCAATGACTTTTAACTTAATGCCTCCTTGTTGTCTAAATTAATTGTTTGTAGCAAGTATGGAGCCTCAAATTTACTGAATATTTTAAAATTTACTCGTTAAAGAAAACCAGCTCCCAACTCCTTTCTGTTAACAACTGAGGAGCAAACGTAAGTAGAGAAATAAAGTGCAAAGACTTAAAAACAAATATTTTAAATAGCCTCAAATGAACAGAGTAGGAGATCTCACTGCTTCATTTGATAGTTTCATTATTTGTTTTAATATTTGCAATGGTCAACTAAAATACAAAAAACTGTCTAGGATTCTTAAGTCAGAAAGACCCACATTTAAATATCTGTTATACTATTTTCTAGCTAGGCAATGCTAAGCAAGTCCTGTAGCTTCATGAACCTCAGTTTTCCCGATTACACAATAAGAATGATAACATAAATTACCTATTGGAATTATTGTGAGGATTAAATGAGCTGATATATGTAAAGCACTTATCTCAGGGCTGGGAACAGAGCAACATTCTAAAAGTGGGAGCTCTAGTAATGATACTGATACAAATTATATAAAACATTTTAAAATATTGCATATTTGTAATGGTATAATTGTGATAACTCTAATTATTATGAGACTGTCATAACGGTGACTATCTCTTATTCAATACTTAATTAAACAAATGGGGCATTAAACGTGATTCGTATAGTGCTGAACA
>NW_011888826.1:4531003-4537591 GCF_000151845.1 Pteropus vampyrus
TTTATTTCTGTCAGGAAACAGAGCCATGTAGAAGTGCCAGTCTTCTTGGTGGAAACACACATAAGAGAAGCAAATTGAAAATGAGGGCTTTGAGACTTAAAAGGACAGGCAGGTCTGGTAGCCGAAAGTAGATTTTGATTAGAAATAGAGGAATTTCTTCAAAGAAATTACTTCTTCATTGTATTTTCATGGCTATCCAAAAGTAAACCAAATGGTTGCCGAAAACTGCCCTTTGAAAAGAAAGCACAGATCGTTTCAATCAAAATTTTTTCCTGAAGCAGATTATCGAAGGCTGCACATCGACCATCAGTGATGGCCATCCCCTCCCGCACCCCCAGTCCTCTCTATGGCCTGGGAATGAGAGGCACTTTCGTTGAGCAGACTCAGTGGGTGCCCACTCTCACACTACATGTCCTAGTGCAGGGCGATGACAGCTGAGATCAGCAGGATCTGTCTTAAAAGAGCACCTAACTCATTCAGCAGTGAGCACTCACACACGGAAAAGTGGAACCATCAACACGAGAGTTAATGATGTCACAAATCCATACATGCAAAATGAGTATGAAAAGAATCACATGAATAAGCCCTCACAGTAGATAACGTGGCCAAGAAGAATTTCGTGGAAGAGCGAGAGCTTTATTCAAGCCAAGAAAAAAAAAATACCGAAAAGTAAATCTTGTGTGCATCTGTTCAGCTTCACAGATCTAAAACCTGGATTTTATGAAGTGTACTTTATGGAGTAGGAGACCAAACCTGAAGGTCACCGTTAGTTTTGCATTGTGTTTCTGGTTGCTCTTTGAGATATTAGCTGTGTTACCACAAAAAAACAGTAGACAATTACCATGACAATTTACCATCGTTCAAGTAGTTATTTGTTAATTTTTTTAACAAGGTAATTCTGGTTTAAGTTGCACTCTTAAAAGTGTATCGGGAATGACACTTTGCACTTTATGCAAAATTAATAAATCAATTAATTACCTGCCCAACTGAGCTAAAAGGAAAGAACAAGTTTCTAACAAAGAATTATTGACAAAATGAATAATTTGAATGCATTTGTGTTATAGCAGCTACTGCACTACGCTACAGACAGGAAGTAATTTTTCCCTGGAAGGTACAATAATTTCCCTCTCAATGAGAAAAGTTCTGTCTCCATGTTCTGCAGGAGGAAGTGGCACCAGTTAGCTATCTCCTAAGAGCCTATGATTATCTTGTGATTCACTCTACAAACCCAATGCAAGGTAGTGAAGATAAAATGCCATAGTAACTTGAGGAGGAAGACAGGCCATTGTATATATGAATTTCAAATATATTTCTTATTGTGTATCATTCACAAAAAGCTGAAAGCCACTTGCCTGACTGATAGTATAAATATATTTAAACTGAATGCCATCATTTGGGTGGTTGGGTGGGGTTAGCCAGAAACGGAGTTCTGGGAAAGAAGAGCCATATCAGCAAACCTCTTCGGGGCTCAAAGTTAAGGGTCCCCTGACCTAAGGGTTTGCTCTGTCTAGTCTAAGTAGTGGGTTTGTCCATAGTGTAGCTATTACTTTGTAATAACCTGATGCCAGCTAATATTAAAATCAAATGATCCCTCCCTTCGTACTGATCCGAGCCCACTAAGCACACTTTGGGTTAGACTTTGGTGTCCCCTTGGAGGCAGAGAACTTGACTATCCAATCATTTGGTAATTGATTTCACCTTCTCACGGCTTGGTTAATATGAATTTGTTTAGAGAAATGGATCCACTATCTATGCCAACAAAAAAAATCACTCAGCAAAACTGAGAACAAGACCATGAATCCAGGTGGGTTCCCCAGGGTAGACAGTACTTCTCATAGCTTATTTTTGGGCAGGAAACATTCTCTTGGATTCAAACGGGTCTGCACTCACAAGCCAAATTAAAACTCAATGTTAAAACAATAACTAGCTAATTATTTAAAAACGATTACTGATATAGCTCTACTAGGACCAACGCAACGGAGCAGTTAAAAACAAAAACTTTAGCACTAGACTTCCTGAAAACTGTGCCTCAGTTTCTTTATCTCTAAAATGGAGTTATTAAAAGTGATGGGCTAATTGAGTTGTGAAGATTAAATGATTTAATTTCTATAAAGCACCAGGAATAAGTACCAGGTCCACAATAAGCATTATGTAAATGTTTGCTATTATTGTTGTTGTTTCCTTTTAGTCATTTTTAGAAAAGAAAGTAACAATAAATAAACAAATAAAAGAAAATACAAAACCAAGTCAACTGAATTTTAACTGGAGAAAATCCCAGGTATCCCACAGTGGAGGGAGAACTCAAAGGCTCTGCACCAACCTCCCATCATGCCTGTTGCCTGTGTTTACGCATGTTGCACATAGTCAACCATAAAAACAATAAGAAAAGGAAAATTGATCCTATTTGAAATTGTTATCCACTCTTCATTTCTGCAAACCTTTTTTCTAACGAAGAAGTCTGGTCACTGCTCCAATGTGTAAATAAATAAATAGATAGATAGATAGATAGATAGATAGATAGATAGATAGATAGATAGATAAATAATAAAGGCCACAAGTCTAATTATAGTATCTTTATTCAGTAATAGAATAGAGAAATTTTCCATCTTAAAGTTTTTTTCTTTGTAACTTTTACATTAATTTAAGGCTTAGGGCAATAATATATACAATAGCAGCTTTTCATATTCCTGTAAACTGTGACATTCAGTTCCAAAATAACCTGTAAGTACCTCAGCATCATTCAGTATGTGGGGGAAAATGTTTTCTATCATAGCCATGGAAGACACATTATGTCTCCCTGAAACCACAAAAAATTTCTAGCCACTAAAAGCTGTTACCATGTGGCAATGAATCTTAGTGGTCACAGCATCTTCACTGCACCCTTCCGTGGGGCGGGGTGGATCTGCTCTTTGCTCCTTTCTGGGGAAATCTCCTTGTGACCAGGAGTAAAGATGTTCCCTTCACACACCAATCTTTCTGTAACCCTCACTTCATGATCGTTCCAGTGCAACCAGAATCATCAGGGAATAGCTCTGAGGAACCACTCGTCTGCTGCTTACAGAAGATTTTCTCACTACATAGATTTGGGAAGGGAGGCCATAACGGGGACCTAGGCACTTGTTTCTGTACTCAGGTGAGTTAGCAAGTGATCCTGGAGGAGTACTTGACAAGCTATCTGAACCAGGGAAGCTCTGAGCAATAAACCTCAGCACAATTCCAGATAGTCGTGAAAAGGCTGAGAAGACATAACACAAAATAAGCATGAGGTCATCTTCAAATCGTTTACTTCTAAAAGAGGATGTGCATCTTTTCTTTAAACTTGGCATGTGCAAAGTGCTGGTATCTATAGCACTGTACTATTTGTTTTTAACCACACACATAAAAAATATTTCCCATATCCAAATATACATCTTGCCCAAACACACAAGAAATTGAGCTGAAATTTCTTTTTAGCAAATTACAGGCTTTGGCTTTCTATGACTAAGTCTGGAGAGATCATATCGCCATCTCACGAGGCAGCTTTTTGCCTGTTGCATGCCAGCATATGAGGTGGTGCGGGCTGTGTGTACAGAAGGCACTCCCTTACTGCCATGAATATTAATCTCTGGGCTCTGGCATTAGTGTGGTTCCTCACAGAGCTCCTTGCCATATGGTGTGCTTCTCCCCTAGGTTCCAAGCATGGGTTACGGTTATGACAAGGGAAATGTTAACAGGCTTTGCAGGGTGATGACAAGGTTACAGAGGCATTGAGTTTTGAATGTAGTGGTGACAGATGGTTATCTAAAGGACCCAGAATGAAACAAAAGATATCCATATTCCCCTGGCTCCCTAAGTCTTCCCCTGAGGGTCTTTATAAACACCTATTTTTCTCACTCTTTCGTTACCCACTTTTAATCTGACATGATTTTTTGCCAATTCCCTTTTCTATCACTACACTAGTCAAACAGTAGCCACTAGCTACATGTGGCAATTTCAATTTCAATTTAAATCAATTAAAATCAAATAAAATTTAACTTCAACTCAATCACAGTAACCATATTTCAAGTGTCAAATTACCACATGTGGCTAGTAGTACTGTATGGGGCAGGAGAAGAGAAAATAGTGCTGTTCTAGAATATGAATCGACATTCCCATAGCTTTCATCATAATCCACACTGAAATCGTCAGGGCCTAGTGTCTTAGAATGACATTCTTGCTCTCCAATCTGTAACTTCTGTGTTTCTTCATTTCTACACGCACCCTCCTCCACACCCTCTGTTGACTAACCCAGTCCACACACATTTTCCTCAAATCTTGATTTGTTACTATTTAAAGCATTTTATTTTCAACATACCGTGGTACTATACAAGACCAATTTCTTGGGCAACCATTCAAAAAAAACCCAGCTATTGATATTGAGCCAGAGAACTCAAGAATTCAAGATGCTCTTTTGGCAAGAAAGGGTGATCATAATCATTTGGTATTTAGCAAAAGACCTACTACAGTTAGATTCTGCAGCGTCAGATTCTCTAAGATCAGTGTCCCTTTAATTTCTTTTGAGAAGCAATTAAAGCTATTGGAGCACGTCCATTCCAGGAAGGAGCAAACGTATACTAATAGTAACCAATGGTTATTGAACACATAGTAGATGTCAGGCATTGGGTAACCTGAGTGCTTCATCCGATTATTAAATCCACAGCAATCTTTTGATGTAGGTATTATCTCTACTTTACAATTTAAGAAACTAATGATCAGAAATTATGTAACATGCTGAAAATAAAAGGGCTAAGTGGCAGAGATAAGCTTTTAACACACATCTTTCTCACTTCAGAGCCCAAGTCCTTGAGTACAAAGCAATTTTTCCACTTCAATACAGTACTCTGTGGCATACCTAGCTATTTCACATGGTATCAACTTTGACTTTTCTGGCATTCTTATGAAGCAATTCTGGTCTCATGTCAATGCCTGACACACACAAACTGCTGAATAAAAAGTGTATTAATGTAATGTTTTCAAATTGCAGATGAACATAATGAAGCTCAGAGAAGTTAAAAGCCTAGAGTCACAGAGACGTTAACTGGTAGTGCTGAAATTATACTTAAAACTGATCTCCATGATGCTCACACCTTGCTGTCATTATTCTCAAAAAGAGACAAATGAATATATGTGATAACAAGTACTATCTCAGGAATTTTCTCCTGCAGCCAACAAGGATTTCTAGTTCTCAAGAGGATGGTAAGCCTTCATGAGCTGCCGGCTTTCTTTCCTGAACCCATTCTGGAGAGGCCACAAAAGTGAGTCAGTTAATTAATCTCTGAACATAACATAAAAACTGTAAGGAATGCTTAGAGAGAGAAAATTTTATCCCAGTTTGGAAG
Source organism: Pteropus vampyrus (assembly GCF_000151845.1). Classification (NCBI taxonomy): domain Eukaryota; kingdom Metazoa; phylum Chordata; class Mammalia; order Chiroptera; family Pteropodidae; genus Pteropus; species Pteropus vampyrus. The sequence goes on from NW_011888826.1 coordinate 4,536,361, forward strand.
AGAAAGAGTAACTTAGACAGGCAGAGAAGAGAGTCAGTTGCCAAAGACAGAGGTCAGGCTGAGAAGAGGCCGCTCCAGCTGAGCCCTTTTCTCTTTCACTCCCTTACTCTATACACAGGGTGGCCACGGCCCACCTGTTTCCTTCTGTGGAAAAGAGAACCGTACATTGTCCTGTGCCAGCCAGAGACACAGTCTTATGGGAGGACGCTGTGGCCTGCAGGTAAAGCTCCAATAGCAAGGGATGCACCAAGGATGGTCACCTCCAGAAATCTCCTCTCCCCACCCCTCTAACCACACTCTGTGGATTAAGAAATTCTCAAGTTGGCAGCGTGGAGAGCAGCAGAATACGGGAGAGCTCCTGGGGTTTCCCCATGGAGAGGCTCATCAGAGGGAGGAGAGGAAATGAGGATGGAGATTCATAGAGTTTAAATTGCAAGACAGGCTCCTCTGTCTTGAGACTCCAGCCTCCAAACCCAACCCTCTTGTGGGAGAGAACAAGCTGGGATTTCAGATTGTTTCTCTTTTCCCAGACCCATATCACCAGGGTAACAGAATTCCAAGGAAAATAAGAACTCACAGGGGTAAAACAACATTTGAGAAGCATCAGCATCTTAAAGAGCAAGAAACTAAACAACCTAGTAGAAGTCACAGTATTGACTGACAGCTAGAGCAGAATTGTCAAGTAAGCATAAATAAATACCTTCAGGGGGATGAGGAAGGACACTAGGAACAAAAGGCAGGTGCACAAAATAACAGATGTTCAAGGGTTATTGAGTGTAAAAAAATGGAATCGTTGACATAAAAAACACATTCAATGGGTTGACTAATAGAATGTACAGAGAAATTAGCATATTATCATGCTGGAAAGTACAATTGAGGAACAGGCTTTGAGGACAGGTTTTCGAAATGGATTAAGTGATGGAAAGAATGGGACAAATTTCAAAAGGTAAGGGCAGAAGAAGAAGTGTCGGCAGGAGCTTCAGAAGAAAAGACTAAATGAAGTGCATCTGTTGGTGGGGGTGTATATATGGAGAAATCTTTTCCTAAAATTTCCCGGATTCAAACTAAGAGTGCTGAATGGGATAGATAAGAAAACCTTAACAGCTAAATACATCAGAGCAATGTTTAAGAAAATCAATGACAGACAGTCCTAAAATCTGGAAAAGAATAGAAGATTATTCCAAAGAAACATCAGATATTGCAAAGTAACACTAGATGTAAGAAAGCAATG
>NW_011888826.1:4537641-4540008 GCF_000151845.1 Pteropus vampyrus
AAAGCCTAGAGTCACAGAGATGTTAACTGGTAGTGTCGAAATTGTACTTAAATCTCCTGATCTCCATGATGCTGACACCTTGCTGTCATTATTCTCAAAAAGAGACAAATGAATATATGTGATAACAAGTACTATCTCAGGAATTTTCTCCTGCAGCCAACAAGGATTTCTAGTTCTCGAGAAGATGGTAAGCCTTCATGAGCGGCTTTCTTTCCTGAACCCATTCTGGAGAGGCCAGAAAGGTGAGTCAGTTAATTAATCTCTGAACATAACATAAAAACTGTAAGGAATGCTTAGAGAGAGAAAATTTTATTCCAGTTTGGAAGAGAAAGAGTAACTTAGACGGGCAGAGAAGAGAGTCAGTTGCCAAAGACAGAGGTCAGGCTGAAAAGAGGCCGCTCCACCTGAGCCCTTTTCTCTTTCACTCCCTTACTCTATACACAGGGTGGCCATGGCCCACCTGTTTCCTTCTGTGGAAAAGAGAACCAACCGTACATTGTCCTGTGCCAGCCAGAGACACAGTCTTATGGGAGGACGCAGTGGCCTGCGGGTAAAGCTCCAATAGCAAGAGATGCACCAGGGATGGTCACCTCCAGAAATCTCCTCTCCCCACCCCTCTAACCACACTCTGTGGATTAAGAAATTCTCAAGTTGGCAGCATGGAGAGCAGCAGAATACGGGAGAGCTCCTGGGGTTTCCCCATGGAGAGGCTCATCAGAGGGAGGAGAGGAAATGAGGATGGAGATTCATAGAGTTTAAATTGCAAGACAGAGAAGCATCAGCATCTTAAAGAGCAAGAAACTAAACAACCTAGTAGAAGTCACAGTATTGACCGACAGCTAGAGCAGAATTGTCAAGTAAGCATAAATAAATACCTTCAGGGAGATGAGGAAGGACACTAGGAACAAAAGGCAGGTGCACAAAGGTTATTGAGTGTAAAAAAATGGAATCGTTGACATAAAAACACATTCAATGGGTTGACTAACAGAATGTACAGAGAAATTAGCATATTGTCATGCTGGAAAGTACAGTTGAGGAACAGGCTTTGAAGACAGGTTTTCTAAATGGATTAAGTGATGGAAAGAATGGGAGAAATTTCAAAAGGTAAGGACAGAAGAAGAAGTGTCGGCAGGAGCTTCAGAAGAAAAGACTGAATGAAGTGCATGTGTTGGTGCGGGTGGATATATGGAGAAATCTTTTCCTAAAATTTCCCGGATTCAAACTAAGAGTGCTGAATGGGATAGACAAGAAAACCTTAACAGCTAAATACATCAGAGCAATGTTTAAGAAAATCAATGACAGACAGTCCTAAAATCTGGAAAAGAATAGAAGATTATTCCAAAGAAACATCAGATATCGCAAGGTAACACTAGATGTAAGAAAGCAATGGAGTAATAATTTCAAAACACAAAAGATAAAGATCTAAACTATTATCTAAACGTGAGCAATAACTAGAAATATTGTCAAGCTAAGCTTCACACAGTTGACCATATAATGACTTTGAGAGCATTCTTGGCAGAGATCTTCAGAAAGAAGAAAAATCAATGTGCAATATAAATGACTAGAAATATAATAATTTCATTATTATCTAAATAATCAATGGCTAACATATACGAGTGGGTGTAAAACTAAAAATATTTTAACATGACAAATTGTGGGAGAGAAATTAGGAGAGAGATACCAGCCAAGAGCTTGTCTTGATTGAGAGGAAGACATAATTATTGATAAGCTTTAGAAAATGTCAAGAAAAAATAAACAAATTTTGGTAATTGGAAAATTGCCAAGATACTAACAATAAAATGTTGAACTTTTTGAAAAATAAGGAGAAAACTTCATAGACCCAATTGAAGGTTGAACATTCCAAGGAAAACAAAAAGATATGAGGTAAATTAAAATATGAAATAAGATAGAGGTGGTTTTAAAATAATAGTAATTACAAAAAAAAAAGCTTAAATTAACCAAGAGAAACTCATATTGAATAAAAATGAAAACTATCTATATATTTTTAAAAGTCATTTTAAAGAAAGGCCAGAGCAAGTTGGAAAATAAAACTGAAGGAAAAAATATACCTATGAAATATGAACCAAAATATATCCAGGGGAAGAACTTTAACAAAAAACAAAATAAAATTTAAAGCTTAAAAAAAAAAGAACAGAAAAGATAAAGAAGACTGTTAACTGTTAGTAAAAAACAAAAACAAAAACAAAAATGATATTTCATAAGATTTTATTATTGCAAGCCAATATACACCTAGAAATACAACTGACAAAATTACATAAATTTACAAGTCATGGGAATTTCAATAAATTTATCCTGAAAAAGAATTGGCCAACAATCAAATAATTGAAAAAGACACAAGAGAGAACA
>NW_011888826.1:4540058-4545941 GCF_000151845.1 Pteropus vampyrus
AAAAAAAAAAGCTTAAATTAACCAAGAGAAACTCATATTGAATAAAAATGAAAACTATCTATATATTTTTAAAAGTCATTTTAAAGAAAGGCCAGAGCAAGTTGGAAAATAAAACTGAAGGAAAAAATATACCTATGAAATATGAACCAAAATATATCCAGGGGAAGAACTTTAACATAAAACAAAATAAAATTTAAAGCTTAAAAAAAAAAGAACAGAAAAGATAAAGAAGACTGTTAACTGTTAGTAAAAAACAAAAACAAAAACAAAAACGATATTTCATAAGATTTTATTATTGCAAGCCAATATACACCTAGAAATACAACTGACAAAATTACATAAATTTACAAGTCATGGGAATTTCAATAAATTTATCCTGAAAAAGAATTGGCCAACAATCAAATAATTGAAAAAGACACAAGAGAGAACACAGCAATGTGTTTGAGCTAATAAACAGAAAATTTTACATCCTATAAACACAGACTACATATTCTTCTTGGCCACACAGAAGACAATCATAAAAATTGACTATGCACTAAGCTACAGAGAAACCTCAATAAATGAAAAATAATAAATATCATATATACCATGTTTTTTAATAATCAGGCAACAGTCATAGAAATCATTAACAATGTTTAGCTAGATAATTTCATATGTACCTGAAATTTAGAAATAAAAAGAATCATTAAAATAACCATCGAATTGAGATATCATGAGGAAAATTTTTAAAAATATTAATCATTGTGTTGCAGAAAAATCAGAGCAGTAAGAAACCAAGCACCACTCAGAGAACTGGAGAACTCAGGTGTATTATGCCGGTGGTCCCAGAAGAGCTAGCGCTCTAAAGATCTGGGCCCCGAGCTCAGGGGTAGCTTTACTTTTATGGGGCTTGGCATGGGCCGATTGGCTCATGAGATTCTCAGACAGGAATTTTGCAAAGGCAATACATCTGTTATCTAGACAGAATTAGCAAAGGGGAGGGTGAGTCCTCAGTTGATCTCAAGGTCACTCTGCCTTTCGGCCTATGAGGCAAGCATGTCTACAGAAGCAGAACAAAGAGCTAATTATGAGGGTAGCCATTTGAGTGGAAAATTCCCCTTCAACTGAATGATAATGAAAATACTTCATGTCTATACGTGGGAAGTAGTTTAAAATTTACTTAGAAAGAAACTTATAGCTTAAATTGGAAAACAGGAAAAGGCGGTGGGAAACAAACAAGGCAGAAAAGGACAATTGAAAAAAATAAATAAGAAGGAAGAGAATAAATACAAGGGAAAAAATTAAAATAGAGAACAAAAATATAATAATAGAAATAATTAACAAAACACAAGTTGAATTCTTTAAAAAGACAAAAGACATACTTCCATCCATATGTTATCAAGAAAACAATGAGACGATATGTATAAATCAAAAAATCATGAAAGAAGGTGTTTATCTAGATTTGTTTAGAGATGTTAAAATTACAAACAAATTTAAATGGACCAATAGCCATCAAAGAAATTGAAATGCCAGTCAAAAACCTATCCACCACACTCCCACTCCCTTCCCTATCCTCAAAATACTGCCAATACTAGGTGGTTTTACAGTTGAGTTGTACCAAACTTTCCAGAAACAGATTATCTTATGCTAATTCCATAAAATAAAAAAAAGAGAAAACTGCCAAACTTACTTTATGATGTCACTATTAGAACAGTATGAGACAAAAATTACATTGTAAGACAATTTTGCATAAATGCAAACATTTAAATAATATATTAAATTATATGATTGAATGATTTATGGGAAAAATACATCACGCTAAATTATATCTTATCCCAGGAATTCAAGAACGGTTTAACATTAAAAAAAAAAAAAAGACAACTAAAGGAGAAAAACCACATAGTGATCCCAATAGATATAGAAAAAGTGCTTAAAAACCTTAACACCTATTTATGTTAAAAACTCTTAAACTAAGAATCTAACAACTAAAAACCATACCAAATTTCATTTTTAGTGAAGAATTTTTAGAAATTTTTTTTATGTTTCAATAGAGTACTAACAGCTAAAGAAAAAAGATATATAAATGTAATAGGTATAATAAGGATTAGGAGAATAATAAAATAGTAGACTAATTTAAGATTACCGTGGGTGTTATATACAGGATTAATAGTATTTCTGCATAACTGGTAATAGCTCACTAGAAAATATAAAAGAAAATAAAGTTCCGCTCATGACGCTGCAAAAACTATGAGGAATAGTATAGACCTTAACAAAAATTGCATACTTTTTTTAAAAAAATTTATTTTCAACTATAGTTGACATTCGGTATTATTTTATGTTAGTTTCAGGAGCACAACATAGTGGTTAGACATTTATGTTATTTACAACGTGATCCCCCCCAATTAGTCTAGTACTGCTCCCCGCCCCAGGCACTATACATGGCTGAATGCACACACTGTTTATAGAGAAAAGTATCCAAACTCTATTAAGAAATATAGAATAAAACTGTCTAAAGAAATAGAATATATACTTAGTTCATAGATGGGATGCCTGAAATTATAAAGGTGTCAATCTCCATAAATTACTTAATTAGGTGAAATCAATTAGAATAAATGTCCCAGCAGAATTTTGCAGGGAATTTCTCTGCTGATTCCAAAAATTGTACAAAATAATAAATTTCCACAAATAATTACAATATCTTTTCAGAAATAAGAGTAATAAGGTGAGTCCAGCACAAGGACATATAGAAGAATGGAACAGCATAGTGACCCCAGAAACAGTCTTAGAAACAAGGTATATGACAGCTGTGTCATTGAAAATCATGAGGGAAAATATGACTTATTAAGTAGATGGTGTTGGCAATATTAGCTGATTTAGAGTATTAAAATAAATCTGGATTCCTACTTCAAAATTCATCCCAAGACAAAATTTAAATTCATAAAATATTGAAATATGAAAGGTAAAATTTCGAAAGAGAATAGGAAAAAATATCTTTAAATTATTTTAGAACATATGAAATATTTTATAACTTCTAATTTGAAAAATGTTAAATGATGTTTAAAAATATATTTATGAATCAGCGCTATGAAGTGTTAATTTTTCAGAATTTTGAAAAATAGGTTGCGTTTCTTCTCGCAGAGTTTCTACCACATTACACCATTGGCCATGCTCTCCTCATGCTGGGCCACAGGAGTTTCAGAGGAATAGAGGGTCAGCCGGCTCCCCACTTTCTTCTCTGTCTTCATGAAGTTCAAATGCTGCCCACAGCTACCACACCACCAGCACTCTCTCAAGAAAATAATGGTAGAGATGTGTGAAGTGAGGGTTCTGGCCCCGAATAGGGCATTATATCATAAACATATGAGCCTTATTTCTATCACATCGGCAAAAATTAGACACTTGAATAAGAAGTACTGGTTAGAATGTGGGACAAGAAAATAGTATGAATTATGGGTGGAAGTATAAACTGGTATATCTCAGCTAAAGAGAGATCTAAAATTACTTAAAGAAATTAAGTATGAATGGAATCTAGCAATTTCATCTATAGGTGCATCCCAGAGAGATTTTTGTTCAAATCCATCATGACACATGTAGAATATTCATCATAGCATCAGTTATGATAGCAACATAAGTGTTTGTCAGTGGAGGAAAAGATAATTAGTGTGATAGGAGCATTCAGTAGCGTGTTCTGCAGCAGTCAGAAACCATGAACTCATTTTATTTAGAGCAACATGGCTAGACGATTGGATGAAGAAATTATGGTTCATATATATAATGGACTATTACTCAGCCATTAAAAAAAAATGAAATCCTACCATTTGCAACGACATGGATAGACCTCGAGATTATTACGCTGAGTGAAATAAGTCTGACAGAGAAAGACGAATACCATATGATTTCACTTATATGTGGAATCTAAGGAACAAAAAGAACGAACTAATTAAAAACAGACTCACAAATATAGTGGAAATTTGGTGACAGACAGAGGGGACGGGGGTTGAGGAGCTGGGAGAATGGGGTGAAGGATTAAAGAAGTACAAATTAGTAGCTGATGGATGGTCATGGGAATGGGAAGGATGGCAGAGGGAAAGCAGTTAGCATCAATGTGTTGACTAGGTAGAGGGTCAGGGGAGGGAGGGAGCAATTGGGGGAATCATTTTAGGAACAATATAGATGTCTAACCAATGTACTGCATACTGGAAACTAATTTAAATAAATAAATTTATTTAAAAAAATTAAAAAAATAATAAATGAATAAATAAATAAAATAGACCAGAAGGATTTTAAATGGAAAAGGAAAAAAAGCAGAAGGAGATCCATGACACAGTGCAACTTATGTAATTTTTAAAACACATGCACGACTATCCTGACAGTTTTCAAAGATATAGTTACACGCATTTACATAAACACATGGAGGAAGCACAGGCGAGTGGCGTGTTAAGCACATTAGGGTGGAGATGGGAAGGAGAAAACCAAAAAACAATCCAACAAAAGAAGGGCTTGCAGAAAGAAAAGACAAAACTCTGCCATATGGTTAACTCAATTCTGTGCCCCTCGGGTCCTAAATAAATAAATAACATCAGGTCACGGGTGGGGGTCTCCCAAATACAGAAAAGCGTCCATCTTTAAGAAGGAACCAAGGCAGCAAGAATAGCAACTCAGTGCAGGCGGTTGGCTCCGGAATTCTCGGGTTACAGCCCAGCTCATCAAGAAAGTGACTTCCCAGCATCACACTTCATTCGCCTCATCTGTGAAAGACCGGTAATAATAACACCTGCGCCACAGGACTGTCCTGAGGACAAAATGAGTTCTTATTTGTAAGGAGAGTAACAGAGTGGAGTACATGTTTAATTAAAAAATGCATAGTAAATTTTATAGCCCTTCTTAATAGAATTGTTTGTAGTGCATCCCCGTGTTTTAAAACAGATAGGCAAAGAGCATATGGAAAACCGACTACGTTTCAGAGGAACAAAAAGCACACATATTGTGAAAATGATTCACATGATGCTCTTCTGAACCTTCGGATAAAGAAAGCTCAGTTTGAGAAAGGAATTGAGAATGTATTTCAGTGAATCATCACGCTGAATGCTTTTGTCTTTTTCTCTTTTGACAATCAATGAGGAAAATATGACAAAAATATTACCCGAATGAATCACTAACAGAGGTGTTTATAATTTATTACATCTACTTCTGAAAGAGCAAGTCTGGCCTAACAACTTATTAAAGTCTAGATTTACAAACCATGGCCTTAAACCACCAATTTTTAATTTTTAAAGACCACTTGTTTCAGGTTTTCCTTTATAAGCTTGCCTAGCCGGTTATACATTTATTTTTCACTGAACAGTTAACTGTCTCTTACATTTCTAATAAATCTGAAAATCTCATAGTTGATTGTCTGCACTCGCCTGCTTCTCAGCCGGGAGAAGGAGCTCAAAGGGATTTAACTATTTCCCTCCAAAGTGGCAACCGCGATAACATGAATTCCTAGTTCTTGAATATATTTGGCAGACTTGGAATGTCTGAGTTCGTTTCACATGCAAAAGGCAACACAGGAAAGCATTCCAATTTACAAATATAAGTTTTGAAACCTCAATTTAAAATATTTCTTAAATTAGAAGTTATGAAATATTTGGGATGGCCATACTCTGCAACCTTACTACTCCAAGCGTGGACTTGAGACATGTGACATAAGCAACACCAGGGAGCACAAGAGAAAGGCCATCCCAGCCCCAGTTGCACCTGGACCAGAATAGAGCAACAGAGGTCAACGGCACTGGAGTGTGTGGCAGGTCATGAAAGCAGAAACTGGCCAGAGAAGGGAATGATGGTACATTTGCAGAGAGAGAGGCAGACCCCAGCTAACAGGAGGAAAGTTCGAAGACTGCATCACAAACACAGATGAGC
>NW_011888826.1:4547461-4554007 GCF_000151845.1 Pteropus vampyrus
TTAAATGTTTACAGGCTTGTCTTAAATTGGAATTCTTCATCTTAATCCTTCCTTTGCACCAGAAAAGGGATCATTTTAAGTAAGTGCACCTCCATCATGTTTCCTCTTTCATTTTAAAATATTAGTGGATTAATTTCTTTATAATCTGAAAATTAATCTATCACCTCTAAAAGCTATATTTCCCACAGGATCTGGCATTAAACACACACACACACACACACACACACACACACATACAGAGTTGTCATTTTGCTGTTTTTCTGTGACGACCTATTATCTGACTCTCATGATGCAGTGGGTTTCTTATGTAACCTTAATGAACTACATAATGTACAATATTACTGTCCTAGGAAGACAAAATGGACAGTCATGTCTTTTCATTACCACCTGTGACTCTGACGTGAGGGTTCAGGATATTCCTGGTCTCAATTTTCTGTGAAACATCTACAAAAAAGATCTTTGTTGTTGCATTTCAATTCTTACATTTAAAATTCAATTCTTTAGTGTCTAGTTTCACAGAATTTGTCTCTATCATCATTCCTATGAATACTTAAAATGTCAAAAAGCTATAATTAAAATTTATGTAAATGAAATACCTAAAAACACAAAGATATTAAGTAGATTACACTGTGAATCAATATTATTCAGTGTCTGAGTTGGTATGTGAGTCCTTGAGAGGGTTCTTCATCTCTCCACTTTCCTTGGGAGGCAGTTGATGCTCGACTTTCATCCACCATCCACCTCAGATCTACGTGGGTGCATGCTACCTGGCCCAAGTGATCCCAAGGGAGCCCTTGCATACAATGCATACAGACTTTCGGAGATTAACGTGAAATCCTCTCTGACTCATTTTCATAGAAATGATCTCTCCCTCTTCCCACCTTCCAAGTATCTGTAACCCAGGTTTTGTTGCAAGTTGCCTGTCCTGGCATCACACCACTGAAGCCATGCCAGGGCAGAGGCAGATTTGAGAAATAATTCTAACCATTAATAGATCTCTTCTGTTTCTATTTCTTCCAAAACACTTAAAACTTCTCTTTTTATATTGATCTCCAACGATTTACTTCTCATTTTCAATAGACCACAATTCATAACCAATTATCCTGGACCACATTGCAAACCAGATATAGCCATGAACAGTCTATTTGCACCAGATACCAACCTTGGAACAGAATTCCATCCTTCTTTTTTGTTTCAGTCTCCCAAATGCATTCATTCTACTTGGAAAAATACATGTATTCATTAGATATCTTCACGCTTGGGTTTTGCTTTTCCGTGTTTAGCAGTTGAGTCCTTCTCATCCTCTCTAGACTTCTTTTTTATTATTATTGAGCCTCCCAGTGAGCTCTCTCTATTGCACACACAACACATAGCAAATGTAACTTGCTCTTCCTTTTTACTTTGAATGCACATATGTAATCACTATCTTTAAAAGAGTAAATGCTCAATGCAAGGTATGACCTGGGTTCTTAAAACATTTATTTCCCCTTTTCCATCTTGAAACTACTCAAAAGGAAGAAAAAAAAAAAAAACCAAAAACTTTATTTTCAGCGAAGCAAGAAAAAGACTCAAAAAATATGTGTAATAAGCTGGCAAAATTTATGTGTAATAAGCTAACAAAATTTATGCATGATCCTTAGAGGAAAAAGTTAAGGAAAGCCAAGGAGAGATTTCACAGTACATCTAGAAACACCACATCATAGAAAGTCCTGCCAAAAATACACTCACTCAAGGTGAGATAAAAAGACTTTTCTGAAAAGAAAAGCCTTGTCTGCAGCAGTATTATAGAAACAGGTTCAACTGAATGACTGCAGAAGACACTCCTGGATCTGATTTTGTTCAGAGGAGCAGAGAAGACAGAACTTTCTAATTAATCTAGAAAGCAAGCCATATATTCTATAAGTGGTCAAACTTTAGCATCGAAGAAGATGTCCCATTCATCTACATGGGACACTTTTGCAAATAGCTCATCCAAGAAAACCAAACTCATTTAGCAATGAGTGATAAAAAGAGCTATGTGACAAGTATGTAAAAATACTGTAAGATCAAAAAGAAGGGTAGCAAGTTTTCTTAATAGATGAAGGATATTCATAAAAAATAATTTTCCGTGGGACAGATAAAAATTCTTGACAACTATTTTTGTCAGGAATGTAAAATAAAAGAACTTAACGGAAGAACAATCTTTATGGCAAGAGAGTGCTAGGTAGAAATGCAAGAATTCAAGGAGAAAATGGTGACAGAGCAAGAATGGATAAAATGTGAACTTGAAGAGCTTAGAAAATAAGTACAAGGAAAAAAAATCACCATTAAATAAATGAAGTGAAATTAGTGAAGAAAGGGTGAATAAATATTGCAGAATATACAATATACATAGAGTAGAAATAAGAATGAATAAAAAATACAAAAATTTATGTGTGCATATAATAAGAAAAGTAAATAATGTACACATATATGCAATTATACTCCCAGAAGAAAACACACTTACACAGAAAACACACTTACACAGAAAAAAAAGATAGGATAGAGCAAATATATAAGATATAACTTAAAATTTTCCTGAGATAAAAGACTTTAATCTACAAATTATAGTGGCATAACATGTAAGAAAAAGTTAACTCGAACATAAAACCGCCTGCAAGATATTTTTAAAGAGAGAGAGAGAGTGAGAGAAGAATTTTATAAGCAGCAAACTCTATTTCAAAAATAAAGATATAAAGCCGATAAATAAATAGTTTTGAGCATTCAAGAACTCAATATTCTAGGGAATACTGTTCCCCAAAACCCTTAAAAAATTACTCAAGAAAAAACTTCAGCCAAGTGATGATTAAAGAAACATGTCAGAAATACTTTGGGTAAACATTAACCATATTTGATAGCAAAACCATCACTAAAATAAGCCTAAACATTTGATTGGCAGAATATAATAAATATGTTTTATGCCCTAATACTGTAAAAGTAATAAAAATAAAATGTAAAAGAGAGGATTGGAAGTGGAAGAAGAATGCATATGCTTATTGCCTCATTTCTAATAACTGAGGTTCAGCAATCTTATGAAAAGTATGAGAATTTAAAATCATATTTAATATTTCAAAGAAAATTCTAAGAAGTATTATGTTATGTCAATGGCGAACTGCATGATAGATGATGGCAGAGCAATTCTACCATGAGAACTAAAAAAGCAAGAAAAGTTAAAAAAACAAACAAAACCCCTAAAACTGTGTTTGAAGGCAGCAAGGACTTGAGCAGCCAAGATTCAGATATAAAAAAGCACAGAGAGGTGGCTGGATGTTATTTTTTTCTTAAGGAATTTGCTGATGCAAAAGTGGTAGAGAAGAGACAGAGAACATAGAAGAAAATAGCAGTTGAGAGGATGAGAAGCTAAGCAGAGCTACAGATTTTGTGTATAAAAATTGGACTTTAAGTTTAAAGCTAGTTCAGAAGAATATGAGTTTGTGAACAACTAAAGTGTTTAGTTGAAACACCCGAGGGTTACATATTAAAAGTAAGAAGATATAGACCGTTCCTAAAAACTAAAGCCTTGACTAGATCAAGATAATCTGCCTCAAATCTAACTGCCTCTGATCTACCTACCTAACAGTTGCAAAAATAAATCATTTCTAGAGGAAATAAATAACATCTAATGTATAAAGCAATAATAATGCCTTCTGTAGAGATACATAGATGTGTGTGTGTAATGAGAAGAAACAGCATAAAATGCAAGAGTCGGCAAATTGATTTTAAACATTCTAAGTTTCTTACAGTATTGGAAATGGTAAAATTACTGAATAATATTGGATTTCATAAGTGGAAGATACTAGTGAAAATCTCTAAGGCATCCACTAAAGGAATGGTAAAAAATCAATAACCAAAGGCTCATAAAGGCAGTAAAATAAAATAATAAAAACAATCTAATTCAAAGGAATTTAAAGCTATGAGTAACAGAAACATAGAAGAGAACAGAAATGCAACAACAAATAGAAAACAAATATTACAATGGTATATTTAAGCTCAAATACATCAGTAATTTCACTAAAAGTAAAAGTTCAAGATTTTAGATATAGAAAACAACACAAAATTACATTCTTCTTACAAGAAATAAATTTTAAATGTAAGAATAAAAACTTCTGAAGTCCAAGGGTGTTAAAAGATGTACCATGAAAATACTAATCAAAAGAAAACTGGTGTAATTCTAGTAATAACAGTCAGGTAAGCAAGAATTTTTAGAGATAAAAAGGAATATTTTAAAACAATAATAGTGTCAATTGAGTAGGAAAATATAATGATCCTAACTTTGTATCAAATAATAGAACTTCAAAATATATGAAACTAAAATAAAAGGACTACAAAAGTGAACATAAACATCATGAAAAATTTAACATACCTCAAAAAGAAGGAGAAACAATTAGCAAATAAAAGAAATATTTGAAAACTATATTTACAAATGGACCCTATTCCATTTAAAAAAACAACAATAACAACAATGACAGAGAGAGAGATCATTAATGCCCTTGAAGTGGTTTTCGTGGGTGCAAAATAAATGGTGAGAATTTGAATTGGTCTCTCTTATTATAGTATTGAAATTAAGTCTACTTAATTTATCAAGACATGTTCATGCCCTGATTTTATATACTTGTATCTATCAATAAACATTGTGATATTTGGAAGAAAATAAAACATTGAGACCAACAACTACAGAGTACATATTTTTTAAGTATGCAATATATAGATATCAAAATTGACTATATGCTGGCTCATAAAACAAAGGCAACAAATGCCAAGGAACTGAAATCACATGCACTATTCTCTTTGACACTAATGGAATTAAGCTAGAAACCAGTTTATAAAAAAATAAGATTTCACCTTTCTCCTCATTGTAAACAACACCCTTCCACATTTGTAATTCAGTGTTTAATAAGTAGAAGAAAAAAGAAACAGTAGAAATTAATATAATAAAATACAAATACAAACTACATATGTCCCAAAGTCAAATATTATTTCTTTGAAAAAATTTGTAAAATCGACAGTCCTGTCAAGACTAAACCTCCCCCACCACCTAACATAAAGAGAAAGAAGAGAGGCAAGGATATCAATATTGAAATGAAAAAAGAAGCAGATACTTTTAAAAATAAAACATTTAGAAAAAAATATCATATAATTTCATAAGCATAAAAATGCTAGAACAGGAAAAATAATAAATTGTAGAATCTAAGTGGTATGTATATGGATGTTCACTAAAGCTCTTTCGACTTTTGTGTTTGAAATTATAATAAATGTAAGATAAAAGAGAATATAATGAACAACTTTATTCCAATACTTTGAAAATTTAAGTGAAAAGGATAAGTTTCTAATAAAACACAAATTATCACAAGAAACATAAAGAAATGGAAAATCTGTGTAAGCTTCTAACCAAAAAAATTGAATTTATATCTAAATATCCTCCCACAAAGGAAGTCCAACTCGATAGAGTCCAGAAAGAGACTCATGCTTTTACATCGACATTTGATTTCTTTCAAAAGTGTCACTGCAGAGCAGCTGAAAAAAGAAAAATATAATTTTTCTAATAAATTATTCTATGTAAATTGGATGCATATAGCACAAGTGATTATGCTAACCCCTAACTCACTCCAAACAATAAAACTCAGTTCCAAGAGGATTACAGATCTAAACGTGAATGGTAAAACAATAACATTTCTAAGATACAACATGGGAAAATGTTTTATAATTTTGTAGACACAGATTTCTTGCACAGTACACTAAAGCATTTCTCATAATCGAAACAAGTAAGCATTTCTCATAATCGAAACAAGAGTAAATTAAAACTAGAAAATTCTGCTTATTAAAGGTACCATTCAGAAAATACAGCTCCACGTCACAGAGAGGGTTGTGGCTGATGGCTGACTGTCAGCACAGGACTGCGGAAGAGAGTCATTCTGTAGAGTCATTCTGTCCCTGGACATTTAGGGGTTGATTGATGGATGCTGGTTTAAAACCAGGTCTATGATTACGTGTTTATAGTTTGGGACTGTAAAGTCCAAAGAACAGTTGATCTTTTCCTCTCTTGAACATTATTAGTCATCACGGAAATAAAACCGTTCCCACCAAAATGAATAGAATTACAAACTAACATAACCAGTGTTGGCAAGGCTACGGGATAACTGGAACTCTCATACAAAGCCAGTGGGACTGTAAGTTGGGACCGTAATTTGGGAAAACCTTTTGAACAGCTAAAGCTGAACATATATATCCCCTATGGCCAATGATTCTACTCCTAGGCCTATGTCAAGGCTGCCCCAGCTTACGGCCTGGAGTGAGTTTTCAGGCCAAAGTATGGGGAAAGGAAAAGAGGCAATGCTGAACCATGTCCCTGAGGTGAGGAGACAGAATTGGGAGTATAACCCCCAAACCTGAAGTAATAATAGAAAAGATAAATACGTTTAGGAAATAAAATATGGAAAGCTTTTTTGGAGCAAAAACTTCTTAAGGAAATCTAAAAGATAAGCAACAAAATGGGGAAAATATATTTGAAACGTATAATGCACTCATACA
>NW_011888826.1:4554595-4560623 GCF_000151845.1 Pteropus vampyrus
CAAACGGGGACCCCATTACGAATTGGTAAGGAAGGATCCTCAGGAAATGTGTTAAATTAAAAATACAATTGCAGAATAGTATATTTAGTGTGCTCTCATTTGTGTAAAAATAGAGGGGGCAAAGGAATATTGAAATAGCTCATTAAAGATGAAGAAAATTTAATAAAATGGAGAAGAAAAAGCAGAGTGAATGTGAAACGTGGGTTGAAAGAAGTCATTTTACTGTTTTCCTTTATATTCTTTTTGACATTCGAACTGTGACTTTTAAACTATATATCTACATAAAATAGAAATCATTCTAAAGTGCATTACATGAGAAATGATGAATATGTTTACACCCAGAAAATAAAAATGTCTCTAGTTCCCAGGATGCACTCTCCCAACAGAATAGTCTGGAAATTATAATAGATGATGACTTTGATCTCATTAGCATATTAGACATCTATGCAATCTAGTATGTGAGACAGAAAAGTGCACAAAGAGTACGAAATGTGAAGTAATTATCGTCATACGTGGAATGCTGGTATTTGGCAAAACCAAGGTGCAGGAACATGGAATGAAAAGAACATTGAATATCGGTGTTTATAGGACACATGACGAGTGGGTGGAATAGGCCTGGAAGAGATTGCAGATGGGTCACCAAGTACTTTAAATGTAAAACTTGATGAGAATTGTGTGGTTCTCCATGGAACAATGAATATGTAGCATGACACATTTCCAGGACAAACTTAAACTCGGCCTCCTTATTCTGTCATTATTTTTACATAAATGCAATACTGCCATCCTTTTAATAAACACCTTAGGATAGCATAATATCTAACATATATAGGTAACAAAGTACTTTAACAAATTGCCTGTATTTTTCAAGAATGCTGCTAAAGAGTAAAACTCCAGGAAGCATTGGGTGACTGAAACATTTTGAAGGTATGTTAGTGTCAAGTCCAGACTATGAGCACACTTAAGGAATCACAGGAAACCATAGTCAGAGCACTACCTGGACACCGCATTTCCTGGTTCTGAACAACAGTTGGATAAACAAATAAGTATTTTAATGTGCAGAAGGTCAACACGGAGCATTTGCCTTTTCCTTTGCTTTTCTATAGAGAAGAATTACGAAATGTCTTCTTTTGCAGATGGAGAAGTAAAGAAGCTAAGGGACTCGGCAGCATCTTCTGAGCCTTGCTAATACACTAAAGTGTTTAGCTGTTTATATAATTTTGATAGATACTGTCGACCAAGAGAAATAGCAAAAACATAAACACCGTGAGAAGTGCATGGGGAAGGAGTTTGATTGTGTAGAAAAGGGAGAAGAGAAGCATCGAGAAAAGGTCAGTCATGCCAACCCACGCCACGGCCAGCGTGTATTCCTTGGCCCCTGGGCCGGCCACAGTGTGTGCTCACCCAGTCCAGCCCTGGCCTCTGTACCAGGAGAGAGGGAGGAGAGACTATACCAACTACTAATGTTCCAAGAAGCTAAGTCCCAGGGAAAATTTACATGTTTGCTTGCTATTGCTTATGTATGTGTTTTCTCAACAAGAAACTAAGCACCATCACACAACATTTAACAGATATGTCTGGCCTTCTATGTGTCTAGCATCATGCTAGGTTATAGCTTGAGGCATCTTGAAGACTGAGACCACATTTTCTAAATGTCAGATACTTGCACACCGTGGCATACCTCCCCAGCGCACGCACACACACACACACACACACACACACACACACACCCTCAGATCCTGGGCTGATACCTCAACTATCTAGACTCTGTTCTCCTCTTGTTAAACCTTCTGTATTTTAATCATTAAACTGGCAAGCTGTACCTAAGGATATGCATAAACACAGAACAAAGAAATTAATGAAAAGTCATCTTGGTTATAAAACATATTTACAATTATACAAGTTATTTCTTCTCCTATCTCTAAATTCTGTAATGAAGATAGAAACTGTATTATCAATAAATTAGAAAGCTCCTGTGGCGTCCTCAAATCTGCTGAGTCACTGTGTTACGCTTTGAGCAGTTCAACAGGTGTCCTCAGTTGTCACAGGCTTGCTGATGGAGGGGTACATTTGTGTAATTCATGAAGCATGAACGCCGTGGTGTCTACTGTACCCCCATCTCTCAGATATGGCCTTCTCGGTCTAAATAGAAACCAGCAAAGATCTCCTCTCTTGGGAATTAGGCAAAGGGCTCAAGGTATGGCTCTCAGAGAGAAGTCGATTTGGCAAGCTGTAACAGCTTGGAAGGAGAGACGGAAAGACTGAGTGTGTTGGAAAGGTGCCGTTTCATACCCGTCCTTGGAAAATTTACAAAATATCAGTGTCCCCGGGAAATATTGATCTCACTACTTACGCTACTTGAAATATTTGGATGGCTTGAGAGATCTTCCTATAGTGACAAGATCTGACTGGGATCTGGTAGTTTTGTTAGATTTTATTATTAGATATATATTTATCTATTTGATGATTATTATATTTGTTATTCGATATTACTATTTATTAATAACAAGACATTATGCTAAGTGCTTTATATATGTTATTTTATCTTCTTTGTTGTCAACCTTGTGAATAAGGTACTATCATTATCTTCATTTTCTACAAATAGGGAAAGTGAAATATTCTGCCAAGTGTCATACAACAAGTAAGTGGGAAAACGGGCATTCAAATCCAGGTCATCAGAAACCAAAGTTCACCATATACACCACGCACAGGCTGCACTTTAACACCTTGGGGTCAATGACTTATCCATTCTTGGGCAATAGGCTCACAGACCTGTGAAGATGCATCACACCAAATTCAAGATCATGGCACCAAATTCAAGATCATTTCCTCCCAGAGGAAAAGCCGGCAGCAGCACTGGACTGAGTTTTCTGTCCCAGAAATGCAGGCATGGCAGCAGCAGAGCAACGAAATCGCAGATCCGCCAGAACGCTTGCTTCCAGACTCAGAGCAGAATGTGATGGACAGCGAGACGCTGTCACACTCTGATGGTGGAGCTGAGCCTCGAACAGATTCCTGACATGGGTTTGTAACCGACTCCTAGGACTCTAGGCCTGGTGAGTGGCTTCTTGTAGTAGTGCCATCGAGTCACTCGGAGGCTGCTGCCATCTCTATTATTTGGCTGCGACTCAGCAGAGGCCTCCTGGCACCGTCAGTGCCTAGGCTGGCTTTCATGCATAGAAATGGATCAGACATTTGTTCACCTAGAATAGTTGTCTGAGGAGTTAATCCTCACAGAAATAGGTCAGCATCTTTTCTCCTTATCTTGGGATTAACTCCACAGCAACTCAACTGGGAAAAGCCAAAACACTTCATAGAACCAAATGCATAATTTCTTTCACACAGAGTTCTTTGTTAACAGATACACTGGCCTGAGTATGTGCAGAGGGAAATTTTTTTCGTTTTAGTTAATTCTTTTTAATAAAAGAACTCGTCCTGTGAGCTTCAGATAGGTTACTCTTCATGGTCTTTACTTCTCAATTCAAAAATTTAATGGTAAAAACAAGCAGGTGACAGTGTAGGCAGCTGGGAGAGCTTACGCCTCCCAGAGACGGCCACAGAGCTGTCCTTGCTGCACCGCTAGCTGAAGGTGAGTGCCACATTGTTGCCTCCGAAACAGCGCTGCAGCAGCTCCTGACTTCTGAGACTCCGTGCCTGGAGACCCTAGAGTCTCATTAAGCAACACATTCAGCAGTTTTGACGGAAAGCGTTTCGTTTCTTTCGCTTATCGAAATCCTTTGATTTGTAGACTTATTTCTTCTCATCAGTTCTCTCTCTTCCGATTCCTCCCTCTCTACCAACAGAAAGCCATCAGCCCTGAGGGAGAGTCCTCCACATTTTGGAAGGACGAGCAGGGAAGTGGTGGGTGGGCACAGCGGGCAAAGGGAAGGAAGAGTGAGAAGCACAGACGAATGTTGGACCCACACGCACAGTAGGATGGTGCGGGAAATGAATGCGGGAGGACTGCGGGGACTTTTTCTACACGTGGGGAAAACATCTCAGATCCTATAACCTATTAGGTCACTTTCAGATATTAACAGTATTAGGTAGTTCAGTTCCATCTGAAAAATCACAACTCGAAACTGTTCAAGTTGAAGTCTTCTTCCTTGCCTAGCTCAGGCCTGGAATAGAGAGAGGAAGACGTGTCAATATCTTAACTATGTTTCACCTACTCCTCCATCCCTCCTTCTGTACTCTCTCTCTCTTCTGCCTCGAGCTCCTTCAGAATTGAAGTGGCAGGAGAAAGAAGGAGTGAGGAAGGATTTATTCTGGTGAAGTAGTTGCACTCTCAAGTTTAGCAGGTGTCTCCAGGCTTGTTTACAGTTTTAATTGTATGGCCCTGTTGTAAGTTCTTCAGAGATCTCCTCTGTGTAGAACTGCACATGAACCACTGCTGGCATTAACTCTGCCTGATGACTTCAAGCATCTCTCACCGATGACACACCCCACTTTTTTTCTGCCTATGTCATCTTGCCTGTGCAGGAAGCCCTCTGGATGCTTCGAACCTACCTACATTGACAAGGTCACCTTGACCCACAGAAGTACTCTGGCACCCTTGTCTTTCCATGATTCTCTACACCTGCTCTGTCATCCGGATGATTCCAGAAACTTATCACCTGCAGACTTCTTTAGGCAAGAGGTATGCCCCACTTCGTGTCTCTCAAAGTCTTAGTACTCATAGGTGCTCTTCCATTTCTTTTTCTGGCCACTGGCAACAGCTCAGCTAATTTTAGCAGCTCAGAACACATTGTTTAAAGTCAGAGATCCAGCTTCCTCTTTGAGTACTCTCACTGCCAGAGAGTATTTCCTTCCATCATTGGACTGGGAGCCAGGACAAAGAGCCATTCAGCAAATCTTTCCAAGGAAATCTCTCCCCATCATCTTCTAGTTAATTTCTTTGACTCCTTTTGCATACAAAAGATGAACCATGGCTAAAGGCTCAAGATCATGGTGTGTGCATGTGGGGGTAGGTGGACACCCTTAGCATGTCTGCATATGAGATCTGGCCCATCTCTTTATAATCTGTGGTCACTGATATCCTTTGTTCTCAATTTTCCTGTAGGGAAAAATGTCCCACATAACATCCCCTGTGTATGTGTTATATGTCCAATTACATATGAGATCTAAATGGCCAAGGAACCTGTCACATAAGTCTTTAAGTTGCCCCCAGTTTCTTGCTGAGTTCATTCTGTACATTATCTTGTGTACCCATTCACCGTGATACAAATGTGATTTATATAGAATAGAAAAGAAGGAAACTCAATCTGTTGTCTATAGTAACTTGGATATCTTATGTTAAGGCATGATTGCTTATGTGATGATTCTCTGATTTTAATCTTTTTTTTTTTTTTTGGAATAATTAACAAACACCTAGTTCTACTGGTATTGGAAAACAGGGCTTCTACTAGGTTTTTAATACATGTTCACAGAAGTGCAAACCTCTTCTCTTAATTATTTTTACAGATTCACTTGCTTTACCAACCTACATTCTGCCCTTTTTCATCATGGATGAATCTATTTCCATAAACTCAATAGTTAGTATACTGTGATCCTGTCTATTGTGGGTGTATCATTACACTTGCAACAGCAGCTGCTGAACTGGCCCTTTTCAAAGATGACTCATTGTGACATAAATCTCCAGCAAATAGCAAAGAACCCTAAACAAACAGAAGTTCAGCTATTGATTTTTGTCTGAGATTAGAGCAAAGATGGTGATGGTGATTGATGTTGATAATGAAATCACATTGAATCTAGGCATCTTCCAACTTGAGTGAAACCAATTTTCTGAGCCTGTTTTTTCTAAATATTCTCTCTAAGCTACCCTTAATACATGAAGTATATAATACTCTTTTATTCACTAAACTCTGTCTTTCACCTTTTAAATTCATTTGCCAAGTCAGTTCTAAGAGTTAGGCAATAGCCCAGACATTTAGCTCTTCTCCCTTCTCTTCTCAAATGTCTATAACTAATAAATTACAACACATAAGAAAAGACTACATTAACTCTAAAAAGTAGAATGAGCACTATCTAC
>NW_011888826.1:4561504-4591124 GCF_000151845.1 Pteropus vampyrus
TTTCTTTTTTGTAAGAATACAGTATATAATACAAATAACATATAAAATATGTGTTAACTGACTTTATATTATCGGTAAGGCTTCCTTCCGGTCAATGGTAGACTATTAGTAGTTAAGTTTTGGGGAGCCCAAACTATATTCAACTAACTCTCATATTGTTCAAAGTTCAAGTATAATATTAACCTTCTTTTGAAACCACTACATATAATATACACAATACAGAATATAATTTATAATATAAAGTAAATAAGTAATTATTTTAATGTCATTTGGAAACAGAATTTTCAGTCAGAGAGGAAAAAGCTATAAAATCAAAGAAACAAAATGAGAAATCTATAATCTTAAATTTGAATTGAAAATGTTATGTGAACACGAAATATTTTTCTTTTAAAAATTGTATTTTTTTGCTTCACATACTAAATATTTTGGAAGCAGTAATAAACCCACTAACAACAACTATAGCTCAAAATTTGGTCTCTAAAAACCATTTTAGAGTCCATAAGAAGAAGACAGTTCTAATCAGAGAAGTGATCGGTTCATATATAGAACAAGAAGTATATTGGATGAGGTTAGAATATCTTATAATATTAGAATTCAAGAAAGCTTTCAATAACTAATGGATTCAGGTTAAAATAACAATAGGAGTAAATTTGAAAAGACTCCTACTGGCCAAAGATGAAACAATATAAGCATCAAAAATAACCAATGAGTTGAAATGTTAAATATTTTTTTTTTAAAACATCAATTTGTAATGATAGGAAAAATTATTGTTTAGTTTTGGAGGCTGCTCGGACAAGTCTTTATTCTAAAACTGATAATGAAGAGAAAATGTCTGTAATAGATCCTACTTTTCTTGTACAACCTGTATTTCAAGATAACCAAACAGCTGATGAGGAAATTTTTTCCTTTGTTGAAGATTTATGGCTAATAAAAGCAGTAAGAGTGCTAGAATCAGAACACTGTTATTTAACAACACTGTGAAATAAGGAATAATGGACCTAAAAATAATAATCAAGGGCTGCTAACAGCATTGGGTGAAAGGATAATAGGAAACCAGAAACGAATAGCTGAAGCAAATGATACTTAAACTTGCTTAGCAAACTTCCTATGATATAAACAGGAATAATTCATCATTATGTG
Source organism: Pteropus vampyrus (assembly GCF_000151845.1). Lineage (NCBI taxonomy): Eukaryota > Metazoa > Chordata > Mammalia > Chiroptera > Pteropodidae > Pteropus > Pteropus vampyrus. The sequence continues at coordinate 4,562,645 of NW_011888826.1, forward strand.
CCTCCTCATATAATGTAGTTAAGTTCACAGCTTCACCTAAGAAGTATTCTTGCCAAAAAACTAAACCTGATCAAACCTCTGAATCCAATGACGTGCAAAATGCAGAGGACAAAGGAACATGTTAAAAAATAGCACAAGTTTGCAATCAACCAAAGGCAGAGAGTAAGAAATTTTATAGGGCAAATGAACTGTATTCTTCAACAAGGAAACTGTGTGTGTGTGTGCGTGTGTGTGTGTGTGTGTGTTTGGGGGAAACATATAGACCTACAACATCTATCAACTAAAAGCAACATGGATCTTCTGAACTTAGAACAAAGTAACTATAAAAAGGTTTTTATAAGACAACTAAGAAAATTCGAATACTGACCAGATCTTAAAAGATATTTCTTAAATTGCCATTATTTTTTAGGTGTGATAATGGTATTATTATGTTTTTTAAAAATTTTTACCTCTTAGCAATATATAGAGAAGTATTCAGAGGTGAAATTATAAGATTTGTACAATTTGTTTTAAATTATTAAATTTTTTAGGTATGATAATGGTATTCTGATAATGTTAAAAATTCTCTTCCCTTAGCAATACTTACTTAAGTATTTACAAAGGAAATTACATGATTTTAGAATTTGTTTTAAAATAGTCAGTTTGGGGAGTGAGGGAAAGTCTTGAGAGAAGGAACATGCATGAAAGAAGAACAGCCATAAATTGATCATTGTTAAAGTTGGATATTGGATTGTTTCAACTATTAACTCTGCCTTTGTATATATAAATATTTTATAATAAAATAATTTATAAATACTAAATAGTGTAAAAAATGAAGAAAAATCTTTCTAAGAAGTATTTAACTTCCTTTTAAGAATACAAGTTAACTGAAATTCTTCTTCGAATAACAAAATGATTTGAAATTGAGAACCTTTCTTAAATTTATATTCTCCTTCTTTTAAGATAACCAATATTTTTATTTTTTTAATCCAGTTTTATGAACATATGCTTTCCTTTTGCTGTATCTATAAAAGATTTAAAATTTTCTTGTGCCACATCACAGATTTTTATCTCTACAAATGGACACTCACACTTTGAACTAGAAACATAAATTCTCTTTGGTCCATCTCCTGGTGTGGTATATGATATATTTTAGGTAACAATAAATATTTGAAAAATGAATGACTGAATGAAAAAAATTAATAAATGCCTACATCTATTGAGAGAGAAGAGGGGGAAATATTTAAAGAGGAAAATAAAATTTGATTTATATAAAAGAAAATGAGTCAACAATATATAAAGATCATAAATACACCACAAAATATTTTTTTATTTCTTCAAGTTCTAAATATATACATATCTTCACCAATATATCTAATGACAGACTAGATCATGACAGGCTATTTAGTACTCATACTAAAGATCAGATGAGATATTAATGAGACCTTTTTATTTTACCGTCCTGCATACTGATAACTGGAAGAGCCTCCATGTCTAAGTGAGAACATAAAGAGAGCAATGAGGTAATATTGAGTGTGACTTTAGAGGTAAAGTCCTCTTGAAATTCCACTTTTGTATAGCCAGTGCATTCTCAAGGCAAAATAAAATTGTTCTTTATCTGAAGCAGAGATTAAAGCTGAGCCTCTGTCAGCACTGGTTTAGTTCTGCCCAGGGCGTAGAATGCATTGTCCCTGAGGCAATGTAATTCAGTTCATTTTCTCTTCAGTTTGAACACGAGTTAGCCAAGAGCCTATTCCCTGAAGCACAGTTTAGAACACTGTACCACACATCCTAATTTATAAAGCTACTGTCAAGCACTTCTCAAAATGTGAGTGGTCCAGAAAATAGTCACAGAGCCAGGGCCATCTTGGGAAATGGTCAAGTTTGCCTTTGGCTCCTCCACCCCCAGAAGTACCCCACTGTCATCCCTACCCAGCTGCTCCTTGCCTCTTTTAGCCCCCAACCTCTCAGACTATATACCTCAATCCCTATTCCCATCTAAAGTTAATAAGCCTTGATACACCTAAGGCAATGCATTCATAGCAGTCTTTAAAATGCATATTCTATACATCCACTGCTGATCTCTGGACTAATATATTTTCCTTTTATCTTCTCTTTCTTCTTCTTCACTTTGATGCTTGTGCCTGGATACCTAACTCACACTTGTGTTAATGTGATCCCAAGTTGCACACGTTCAACATTAAAATGAAGTGATACTCAAAGAGCCTTTCGATAAGGCATCGGACCTTTGATTGTTATCAGCTCCATAAAGGAAAGTTCCTTAAATCATGCCAGCCCATTATCTTCATTAAGAAGTTCTGGGCTCCATTACCTTTAAACAAGCTCCGAATGGCTCCTAATGTCAGTAAATGTCAAATTGTTCCCTGTCTCCTAATCTTACCTGCATGAGGATGATTTCATTATGAAACACACCTTGGGCTATTCAGTCAGATTCTTATATATTCATTTTCCATGGGTGACAGTATTTCCTTAAGATATCAAAAAAATCTATAGCACAAACAGAGAGAGAAAAGATAAAATGCATATAGGGAGTAAAACCATAAAAATTTCTGTTAGCCAATGATCTCAATGCAAAATTTACTGTGGCCTTCTGATGTGTTAAAAGAAAGAAGGAAAGAAGGCAGGTAGAGAGAGAGGGAGGAAGGTAGGGAGGGGGCAGGTAGGAAGAAAATAATGACAAAGGAAAAGGTTTATTTTGTCAGACAAACATTTATATAGGCATGCCCCATAGGTTTACAGGTTTGGTTCCACATGACCACTCAATACTATGGTCTATTAAGTGTGTAATAACATTATGTCAAAAAAACAATGTCCATACCTTAATTAAAAATGCTTTATTGTTAAAAAATTGCTAACCATCATCTGAGCCTTCGGAGAGTCATAATCTTTTTGCAGGTGAAAAGAAGAATTGAAGAGAGTTAAGGCCTTGCTCTGGGTTAGGCTTTGGCCGAAAGGAATGTTGTGACATGTTTGATCTTCTATCCAGACCATTAAAACTATCTCCATATTAGCAATAAGGCTGTTTTGCTTTCTTATCATTCATGTTTTCACTGGAGTAGCACGTTTAATTTTCTTCAAGAACTTTTTTTTTTCTTTTTTTTTGCTTTCGCAACTTGGCTGTCACAAGAAGCCTAAGCTTGCAGCCTATCTCAGCTTTCGACACCTCTTCTTCACTGAACTTAATAATTTCTACCTTTTGATTTAAAGTGAGAGACGTGTGACTCTTCCTTTCAGTTGAACACTTAGAGGCTATTGTAAGGCTATTAATTGGCCTAAATTCAGTAATGTTGCATCTCAGGGAACAGGGAGGCTTGAGGAGAAAGGGAGAGACTGGGGAATGGCCCGTCAGTGGAGCAGTCAGAACACAGAACGCATGAAACATTTATAGATTAATTTTGGCATCTTACACGTACACATTTGCAGCACCCAAAACAACTACAACAGGAACATCAAAGATCACCGATCACAAATCATTGTAACAAATATCGTAATAATGAAAATTTTGAAATAGTGTGAGAATTACCAAAATGTGACAGAGACACGAAGTGAGCAAATGCTTTTGGAAAAACAGCACCCATAGATTGATTGCTTGATGTCAGGTTGCCATAAATCCTCAATTTGTAAAAACTGTAATATATGCAGAGTACAATAAAAAAAAGCTCAGTAAAATGAGGTATCCTGTATTATTTACTTATCTAACAAACACAGAGACTCATTCTGTGTACTTTAAAAACATTAACTCATAGAATGCTCCTAAGAACTATAACAGGTAGGAAATATTATTATCCTCATTTTACAGATGAGTACATTTAGGCACACAGAGAATAAGAGTTTGTGTACTTTGTCCAAGGTTCCCACAGCTAGCAAATGGTAGAAGCTGTACTTAAACACAGGCAATTTGTTAAAAACCAATCCCTTTCTTTATAATGTAAACAAAAATATTAATGAATACATTATTGAAGCTATAATCTGGAGCAAAAACTATAATCAACAAATTCTTTGTAATAAAAAATTTGTGATTTTAAGCAAATGACAGTTTTGTCATGATCTGACAGAAAAATCAATGAATTTACCACTTTCACTTTTTCAACTGCTTGAACTCCTAATCACTGTTAAATGTGTCTATAGTAATCCTTAAATGTTTTAAATTTTATTTTAATTCAGAATAATAGCATTTTGTTATAGCTAAAGAGATGGAAATTGTAAAAAGAAAAAAAAAAGAAAGAAAAGAAAAAGTACTCCAGAAAAACTTACATTTATGCTACAGCATATAATAACCACTTTAGAAACTTTTCCAAAAGTTTTCGTTTTTTAATGTTTGATAAACTTTGGCAAAAAAACAATTTTGTTGTCACTTTACTTTGTAACACTTATGCATTTATTCAAATGATATTTTTACCCATTGAAATTTATTTGATTGGATTACAAAATGCCTACATTTCATGCTCAGCCTTTGAACACTTATATCTCTCTAGCTATTCTTTCAATTACATAACCAAAAATGATAAATTGTAAATAATTCCGCTTTAAACTACCAAAAATCAGAGAACTCTCTAATTGGCTCTAAGTATATCGACAAACTGCTCTAGATGAAGCAAAAATACTTCTAAATATTGAACGATCACGTCACAAATGTTGACCAAGATAATTTCTTGCTGTAAAAAAACATGATTTGAAAATCAGTTTAGGTGTACTATACATTAATAAGTGATTCTAACAAAGAGTTCTTCAGGCATTCTGCTAAGAATATCAAAGATCTATCAACTATTGTAAGTTGATAGGAGTTTCTGAGAGAATCCTTTGGCTAATGCCGGCAGAGATTCTGGAAAGTTCCAGCAAAGTAATAAGTTAGTCATAGAGTCCTTTGTGTATTATAATAATCCACATGTCTTCTAATCCACTTCAATAAAGCCTTTGACAATAAATGTATAAAACATGTTGTTTAATGAAATCAAGAGTCTAATGTGCTCAGAGCACATTTGTGAGTATGGTGATGCACCACACTTCCTTTGTAAGAGTTATGGTCCTATCCACCTTGGTCTCGGATCTGCCTGGCCAACGATGGGTGAAGCAGGGAAGGGATGTATGTACTAAGGTGAAATAATTTTCTCCATATAAATATGTTCAAATATTTAAGAAATTTCATGAATCATTGCCCTGAAGTTTTGGTATCAATTTATAGACAAAATTGAATTTTACCCTAAAGCAATTTTTTCATTTACTAATGTTGCCAGCTGATCTTTAAATGTGTCTGCCTATTGGATGGTTATGAGCAATGCCTTTGACCACTTCATTCACAGGAGCCCGTAGAAAGAATGAGCCATGCCACAAAGTCTCTGCTGATGGTTCTGCCTGGATCACCCCTTGCCTTCATTAAACTGATCTGTTTATGTTTAAAGTTTATTCTCCTCCCTTTGCTTAAGATCTGCAACTGAATTTGCTGTTCCTTGGTGCTCTGTGCTTTGCAATCTGTGTTTATAAGGATGTCCTTGAGACGAGTCTGGCATTCTTCAGCTTCCTCACAATAATCAAACAAAAATGTAGGCTACATTGCGCAAACTCTGGAGCAGCATTATCAACAACCCCTAGCTGGGAACCAAATCGTAGTCACACGAGACAGACAAGAATCTTCCTAACGAAGCTGCATCGTAAGAAGAGAACTGGATTCTTTTCATACCCTTGAATAAAACACGAAGTTCGTGATGTAAGGAGATTCAGAGACAATGTATAGTAGATACTATAGATCTATTTCCTACAAGCCTAATATTTGTCAGTTAAAATAGAGATTAACTGTCAAGTTATTTGCTATTTTTCATATAACCATATTCTTGCACGTTTATGTAACAGCAATAAAATTACTTATTGAGGAAGACAAAAAATCAGTATCTCCAGTGTCGAGAGTATTTCTCTCAAAATTTCTGTGGAAGAATATTTGCCATTAAATTAGCACATTCCTAAAACATAGCCCTCTCATTACAAGATATTCTTCCTCTTTTCGAAAAGTATGACCTCATGCACATCTTGGTGATGCCATTTAAATCACTGCTACTAATCAAAGTCCGGCCACAAATGTGAAGCATTTATGCTGCCTGAGAAAGTACATTTTGCAGAATTTTATAACAAAGTACTGAGATTAAATAAATATGACATATTTTCAAGCAAAATGCTTCTATATTTGTAATTTATCATATTTGTTAATGTGTTTAAAGTTAACTTTGTCTAAATATCTGTTAGAGTTCATAAACACTGAAGTCTTGAGCTATATAAGAGATTTACTTCCGTCTTTTGCTTTGTATTCTTTAAAAAATCTAAACAGATTATTTATTTATTTTTAAATCTCTACTAATTTTTTAATATAACTATTTAATTTTCAATAAATTTCTTGCCAAAAAACGAAATCCCATCTACTACTAAATAATTGAATAAACAAAAGCAAAGAGCATGCTGCAATTTTTTATTACTCTTGTAATTAGCAGAAAGAAACTAATATGTTATTTTGTAGTATTGCTTTCTAGACAAAACATTTTAGAATCCTGTTAAATTTGAGGAGATAAGGTGCTACTAGGAAATAGTCTCTTGTATCTGCCTTTATGTCTATCTGTAGGCACTGGAAAATTGGCACCTTTTCAAATATTTTTTCCTTCTAACATAAGAGCAGAAGTCCTGATACAGATCAATAAAAAACAATATTAATAATATCATATAGATAAACAGAACATTCGAAAATGTATTTTAAAAATGAATGTTTTTTGTTAACATCAACCAGATCTGTGCGTTTGTTGGTATGGTTCATATCTTCTTAACAAAAGCTTCCTCTGAACATGGAATTCTTTTAGCAAAAAAAGCCCAGGAATAGGCATTGACCTTGATGTTGACAGCTCCATAGTCTGAGAAAATGTACTGCTGAAAGACAAGGGATGGCAACTTGGCTGTGGATGTGACATCAAAAGAGTTTAGCCAAAGACGAATGCAAAGAAATCTTATTCCGGAGTTGGCAGTGCTCTCTAGAGAAAGCCAAAACTTTGGTGTTCTGTTATACAGAGAGTCTGGCTTCTTTCATGCTATAAATTCAGAGAAACCAACTTTCTTTACCTTTTGGAAGGAAATAGCACTCACACTAACAACAAGGACATTACTTAAGTCCAAGGTTTATTTTAAATAAACATATATGGTTAAACAAAATGATCTGCCTTAAGTCAAGACTGAGATGAGACATTGCACCGGAGAGGGTTCAGAACAGTACGTGAGATGGAATGTGCCAGCATCTTGTTTGGAGGGAAGGAGGCTTGTGAAGGCAGAGCCTGAGAGTTCACCGGGCCCTGATATATAATCCAGAATACAGCCTGCATGGCAAAAAGAGGCCAGTAAAAAATAATGGCTTAGTAGTTCTGTAGTTAACAGAAGGAAACACTTAATTAAATTGTAAATACTACAGAATTCAAATTTGGCTTAGCATTAAACATGGATTAGGTAAGAAATAATTGGGAACAAATGTATGGGATTTTATATACTTGGTTCTTTAAAAGCTTATTTTTACCCTATCGATATTTTCCTCACTTGATGTAACAGATATTAAATAAATCTGGAAATTGGGAAAATCCTATTTTACCATTCAATGGTGACCTCAGAAGTTTCCAGGAAATGGCCACATGTTCCACCAATGCCCCTCCATTCCCAAACTACTGAGTTAAACCGCTAACGTTTCACAAGTAGGCAGAAATAGTCACACTGCAGATGCTAGGAAACTCTGCATCCTCATTAACTATAGCAAGTTTTGGAAAATGGAACATTTTCCATCAAATCAGATCCAATTTATTTTCTGTCTTTATGGGATACTACAAACCCATTTAGCAAAAATTAGTTTTGTTACTGTAGTGTAGCACCGTGCCCTTCTACACGCAACCCTTTTAAACTCACATCAAAGTTTCTCCATAGTTTGTGGTGGTTGAGAGATTCATCAGTGTTTGCATGAGGCAAAACCTTTAGAAAGTGACTCGACATAAAAAGGGACACTACAAAGCATCTGAGAGTTAGAGAATGTTTAAAAACAGACGTCAGCATTCACCCTTCCCGCAATCAAATTCACATTGTTATTTTGGTCTGTTTGTATTTTTCGCATTTGGTATTATTTTATATTAGTTTCAGGTGCACAGCACAGTGGTTAGACATTTACATAATTTACAAAGTGAGTCCCCTTGTTATTCCATTCCACACCTGGCACCATGCATAGTTATTATAATATTATTGATTATGCTTCCTACGCTGTACTTCACATCCACGTGACTATTTTGTAACTATCAATTTGTACTTCTCAATCCCTTCACATTTTCCCCCAGGCCCCCAACCCTCCTCCCATCTGGCAATCATCAGTTTGTTCTCTGTATCTGTGAGCCTGTTTCTGTTTTGTTTGTTCAGTTATTTTGTTCTTTAGATTCCACATATAAGTGAAATCATATGGCATTTGTCTTTCTCTATCTGACTTATTTCACTTAGCATAATACCCTCTAAGTTCATCCATGTTGTCGCAAATGGCAAGATTTCATTTTTCTTTTTATTGCTGAGTAATATTTCATTGCGTGCATGTACCATTTCTTCTCTATCTGATCATCTAGTAATGGGCACTTAGGCTGCTTCCATATCTTGGCTATAGTAAGTAGTGCTGCAGTGAACATGGAGTGGATGTGTCCCTTTTAATTAGTTTTTTGTATTTCTTCATATAAACACCCGAGTTGAAATTGCCGGGTCTTAAGGTCATTCCATTTCTAATTTTTCAAGGCTTCTGCAAACTGTTTTTCACAGTGCCTGCACCAATTTGTCATCTCACCAACAATACACGAGGGTTCCCTTTTCTCCACATCCTTGCCAACGCTTGTTTGTTGATTTATTGATGATAGCCATTCTGACAGGTGTGAGGTGATATCTCACTGTGGTTTCCATTTGCATTTCTCTGATGATTAGTGACATTTAACATTTTTTCATGTGCCAATTGGCCAACTGTCCGACCTCTTTGGAGAAATGCTTATTGATGTCCTCTGTCCATTATTTAATTAGGTTGTTTGTTTTTTTTGTTGAGTGAGTTCTTTATAAATTTTGGATATTAACCCTTTATTGGATATATCATTGGCAAATATCTTCTCCCAATTGGTAGGCTGTTTTTTCATTTTATTGGTTGTTTCCTTTGCTGTGTAAAAACTTTTAATTTGATGTCGTACCAGTTGTTTATTTTTTCTTGGTTTCAGGTCATACATTTAAGTCTTTAATCCACTTTGAGTTTATTCTTGTATATGGTATAAGAAGGTGATCTTTTCTTTCTTTCTCTTTTTTCTGTTTTCTCTCTCTCTCTCTCTCTCTCTCTCTCTCTCTCTTTCTTTCTTTCTTTCTTCTTTGTATGTATCTGTCCAGTTTTCCCAACACCATTTATTGAATAGACTGTCTTTATCCTACTGCATATTCTTGCCCCCTTTGTCATAGATTAATTGACCATACAGGCATAGATTTATTTCTTAGCTCTCTAATTTTGTTCCATTGATCTATGTGTCTGTTTCTATGCCAGTACCATGCTGTTTTGATTACTAAAGCCTTGTAGTATAGTTTGATCTCTGGTAGCATGATACTGCCAATTTGTTCTTTCTCAAGATTGCTGTGACTATTCAAGGTCTTCTGTGGTTTCATGTAAATAATTTAAATATTTAAAATAATTTTAAAATTACTTTTTTTAGTTCTATGAATTATGCCATTGGTATTTTGATAGGGATTGCATTAAATCTATAGATTGCTTTGGGTAGTATGGACATTTTAACAATGTTAACTCTTTTTATCCATGAGTATGGTATACGCTTTCATTTATTTGTATCTTGTTTCAATTTATTCTTTTGTAACTTTCCAAGTATGAGCCTTTTACCTCCTTGGTTAAATTTATCCATAGGTATTTAATTTATTTTATTTGTAATTTTTTTATGATGACATTGGTTAATGAAATCCAGTAAGTTTCAGCTGTGCATTTTAACAATAAGACATATATATATTTACACTGTGTGTTCACCTCCCGTAGTTAGATTTCTTTCTGTCACCACATATTTGACCCCTTTTACCCTATCTACCTCCCTCCTTCCCCTCTACTCTCTAATAACCACTAATGTATTGTCCATGTCCATGAGTCTCTATATGGGCAAATAATTTTTGACAAAAAAGCCAAAAACATACAGTGGAGAAAGGAAAACCTCTTCAATAAATGGTACTGGGAAAACTGGAAAGCCACCTGCAAAAGAATGAAATTAGACTGTTGTCTATCACCACACACCAAAATTAACTCAAAATGGATTAAGGACCTGACTATAAGACATGAAACAATAAAATGTATAGAAGAAAACAGAGGAACTAAACTTGAGGACCTTGGACTTAAAGAGGATTTTATGAATTAGACCTCAAAGGCAAGGAAAGTAAAAGCAAAAATAAACGAATGGGACTACCTCAAACTAAAAAGCTTCTGCACAGCAAAAGAAACCATCAACAGGTAAAGAGACAACCCTCTGAATGGTATTTTATTTTTTTTAATACAATTGTAAGTGGGATTGTTGTCTTAACTTTTATTTCTGATAGTTCATTATTGATGTCTAAAAATGCAACCGATTTATGAATATTAATTCGTATCCTGCTAGTTTCCTGAATTCATTTATCAGTTCTAATAGTTTTTTGGGTAGACTCTAGAGTTCTCTATATATAGTATTGTGTCATCTGCATATAATGACAGTTTTGCTTCTTCCTTTCCAAATTGGGTGTCCTTTATTTCTTTTTCTTGTGTAATTGCTATAACTAGGATTTCCAATACAATTATGATTGTATTTTCCTGATCTTAAGGAAAATGCTTTTAGCTTTTCACCATTGACTATGATGTTACCTGTTGGTTTATCATATATGGTCCTTATTATATTGAGATATGTTCCCTCTATTCCCACTTTGCTGAGAGGGATTGCATTAAATCTCATAATGTAATCTCATAAATGGATACTGGATTTCGTAAGGTTCTGCTGCTGCAAGAACTTCAGGCAGTAAGCAAGTTGGGTCTCAGGGAGTCACCAGGGTGGGGCAAATAGTGTTTACCAAGTTAATGCAGATTCAGATTTGGCTCTAGTGTTGAGCCTGGGTCCACTTAGCAAAAGACACAGGGCACAGCAAGGCCAGCTGCTACCTGTCTGGGGCCTGCAGACCTTTGAGAGATTTTAAGGAAGACTGCAGTGAATGCCAAGGCCAACCAATGCTAAAAGATCCTCTGGCAGCGTGAGCTGACCTGGCTGCCTGCTGCTGTAAGAGCCTAGAGCAGTTCATAAATTGGATGGGGCAGGGTCTCTGGGAGTAGTCAGGGTGAGGAAAGTGGTGTTCACTAGGTTAACACAGATTCAGATGTGACCGTATAGGTGAAGGACTCAACATATGGACAATAGCAGCTGCTACTTGTACGTGTTTAGCACAGATAAAATAAATACAATTAATTTTAAATATTATTATTTCAAAATTAAAGATACTGGAAAAATTGAGAAATGAAAGAAAAAGAAGAAAAAAGAGGAGTGCAAAAAGTGAAAATCAGTTTCGATGATGTTTGCTTTCTTATCACATTTCCATTTCAAGATAGTTTTTCTTATTTACTTTTTGGAAAGGACATTTAGTATCTGCCACATATTTAGCACCCTCTCCTCTTTTATATTCTTCTCTGAAATTCTTTTTCCACAAAACATTCTTTTTCTAAATATGTCCCTTTTAAATGTTTTTATGATAAAATGTTAATTTTCAAAAAAGCCACAATAAACATCTCACAATTTCATTTATGAAATTCTGGATTATGGCTGTCCACTGACACCATCTTGATTATTTGTTAAGCCCTCGAGTCAAGAACATATCAGTAATTCTATAGCACAGCTATGTTCTTGATATTATAGAAAAATAACAATTACAATATCTTTAAGTATCCTTATATGGGAATGTTTTTGCTTTCAGATTTTTCCCTCTCCCAGTTTTATTGAGATGTAATTGACATAAAAGCCTTTGCATTCTTACGTTGCAGAGTTCTGTGCTGAAACTGGCTTTCACTACCTTGAGGTAATGGAGTTTCAAAAAACATTTGTTATATTTTTTTGAGATTCCAATTTGTAAAAAAATTATATAAGCCTGTCTTCAGTAGCTCAAGACATTGAGAAATCAAGAATCAGCTTGGAAAATACATAGCAACTTTCTGAAATCTGAACTTTGAGAAAAGTTCTCAAAAATTATTGTATTAACCTGAAAAAACAAAATCATTAGTAATTTCAATAAGCTAGTAGAGGAAGAGAATCTGAATTACAAAGACTCAGATGACACAATTATTTATAGGATGAATGAGGGGAAGGGACAAAATGTCAAGAGAATGTTTTTAAAAGAGAAATAAAAGCAGAGAGAAAAATGAGAGACAGAAAAAATATATATAAAAATACACAGATTTTACGTTGCGGGAAAGAGGGACCAAGCGAAACTGCAATGGCTTCCCCTTATCTGTGGTTTTGTTTTCTGCAGATTCAGTTACCTGAGGTCAACCACAGTCCAAAACTAGTAGATAAAAAATTTCAAAAGTAAATCATTCGTAAGTTTAAAATGGTGTGCTATTCTATAGTGTAATGAAATCTCCCGGCATCCTCCCCTGCCCTGCCTAGGACCTGAGTAATCCCTTTGTTCATCTCCAAGCTGTAGACATTCCATGCCCTTTAGTCACTTAGGAAAAGCCTTCTTGGTTATCAGATCAACTGTCACAGTATCAAAGTGCTTGTGTTCAAGGCACCCTTATTTTACTTGATATTTGCCCCAAAGCACGAGAGCAGTGATGCTGGCAGTTCAGATATGTCAAAGAGAAACTATAACATGCTTCCTTAAAGTGTAAAGTTAAGTATAATACTGTAAGATAATTTGAGAGAGGCCATATTCACATAACTTTTACTATAATATTTTGTAATAATTGTTCTATTTTATTACTAGTTGTTATTATTAATCTCTTACTGTGCCTAATTTATAAGTTTAACCTTATCAGGTATGTTTTTACAGGAAAAATCATAGTATATCTAGAGTTCAGTAGTATTCGCAGTTTCAAGCATCCACTGGGGGTCTTGAAATACATCCCCTTGGATTAAGCGAGGACTACTGTATAGACAGAAACAAGAGCAGCCCAAACAAAGGAAAGCAGCCTTGGAGCAGCATCATATGGTGTTTCGTAGCTGTTACATCACAATGGTTTCATGCAAAGGAGCGTGATTCATGGACATAGTTCTCATTTTACAAGTGGTGATCTTACTTGGTCTGCCATTCAGAAGTTCTGAGATTTTTTATCCCACAATTTTTTTTTTCCTAAGGAATTGCCAAGGTGAAAAAAAAATGAGATCTCGTTGAATAAATATTTAAATTCTATTTATTTACTTAGGATCATACTTTGAGAATCTCACGCATTATTATGACAAAATGGCTGAGGGATAAATGATTTAATCCCCGAGGAGCTGACATTGATAATTTTATAAAGAAAAGTTTAAAACCAATCTCTTCATTTGGGTTTCCAAAAAAAAAAGAAAATATCTTGGATGCAGGTAGTTGACAAGAAAGGGAAGTAAAAGAGCAGGAGGAGTAGATAAAGAATGAGAAAAAAAAAAAAACAGTAAAGTGTACATGATTTAAGTTGCAGCTTGAGATGCTCCCAGAATTTTCCAGCCAGGCTGGAAAATTTACTCCCAGCTGCTATCCCCTCTGGCCTGAGGTCTGTCCATAGAAGTATTGACTCCCCTGCATTTCTCAGCTGAGTCCATCCGTGTGTTGAAAAGGGCTTCTGCTTCTTAAACAAACAAACAAACAAACAAAAAAGCCTGAGGCAGAAAAGCAGAGTTAGACAGAGGTGAATGAGATGGGATGCATTCTGTGTGTGCATGCAGACTGTTCAGCACAGCTGCAGAGAAAATCAGAAATGCTTTAGTTCACCCTCATATGGCTCAGGTCTGTGCATGCTCCCCAGTTAACTTTGTCACCAACTCTTCAGCACAATCTCTAACAAATACATGATAAGCAGTAGGACAAGCTACAGTCCCCACTGGTGCAGGTAGTACCAAGGCCAACACTCCACTCCACTCCAGCTCCCTTCTAGATTTCGTTCACCCCTAGCCAACTCTTCAGCTACTCTAGCTGTTCTCGTTTTGACTGAGTCAGACTTCTATCTCTGAGAGTCTGGGAACCCTTGATTGCCTTGCTTGATTGCAATTGCCTGTTTACTATTGTCACCAAGAACAAAAGCATCAAGAAGTAACTCCACTGAACCACTGAGTTCTAGATATATATACCTGCCCATTATGTCACAGCAGCACTAGCTACTCATGATACTCACGGTTAATTATCCCTCCCAATGACCCTTTTCTTTGCCGATCTACCAGCATGAGGATTCCAAAGTGACCAAAGCTGCAATTGTAACTTCAATTTAATAGATCTCTTACTCTACCTTTAGGAATCTAAAATCTCTAATCCAGCAAAACTTAAAATTATGGAGATAGGACTCACAAATTCTACAAGTGGACTACCAAGAGTGATCCATGCATATTTACCTATTGGGGACACAGCAATAGGGAACCACAAAATGCTATTGAATATGTAGTGTGTGTATATATATCATTATGGAGGACAAAGCCAGCTCGGTAAGTGTGTCATCCTGAGCTGTCTTTGTTTTTTGTTTGTTTGTTTGTTTGTTTGTTTTTGTTTTTGTTTTTGATCTGAGCTTTCAATAAGTCACTTCATATAGTATATCATAGGTCTCTGTCACACCTTCATTACTGTAAAATGTGTCCTTTGGTCTCAGGTGATGTTATACAGGATTCCGTGGCAGTAAATCAGGCATTCTCTAAGCACTCAGATAATCATATTTTTCTACAGAGCATCACATGACGCTTTTTAGCTGTTCCTGCAAGATCCTTGCAATCAGTATTGTGACAGAAAGCAGGAGAACTAACACAGACTCGGAATAAGAGTTAATGTGTACTTCTGTACTTCTCATACAAATGCAAACTGCTTTTGGTAATCTTTATTCTTAGGTATTTATAAAACAAACAAACAAACAAATAAAACATTTGCCAGAACTATGGTCTCATACAAGATGCCAGAGACTATGTTCACCTCTTTCAGTAAAGAAGCCACCTGTACAGCAGATTTAATTGGGTCTGACATTTGCTTAAGTTTTTTCTAGTCCATCATCATGCATATGGTTTTTGCAGGGAATATAGAAGTGAATTGAATAAGAATAGGATGAGAACTACCATCTTGACGACATCCTTTAGGTCTCTGTGGTGGGGTTCCGGTGAGCACCCGCTTTTGGGTTGTAGGCTGCTGTCTTCTTGTATCCTCACATGTGCAGAGCGGAGAGAGATAGCGAGCTCTCTCCTGGCTTGTATAAGGGCCGAATCCCATTGATGAGGGCTACATTTTCACGACCTCATCTAATCCTAGGTCCCTCCCAAAGTCCTCACCTCTTAATATCATCATATTGGAGGGTAGAGTTTCAACATATGAATTTTAGAAGGACACAAACATTCAATTCATAACAGGTAAGAAAAAAAACTTCGATTTTGTCTTGGTTTGGGAAGGAGGCAAATCATTATTCAATGTTGGTTTCTTAATAAAGAATGTAGGTTTAAATTTAACTATTAATAGAAGGACAAGCATGGTCAAAAACACATACGTAATAAAAATTCCAAACCATCATAGTGGAAAAGGTAAATTTTTAAAAAAGAACTTTGCCAATCCAGCAAAAAAAAAAAAAAAGAAAAAAGAAGAGAAAACAAGAAATTATTCATAATAAATATAAATGAAGATGGAAGAAAAATGACATAACATTAATTACAATTGCTAACAACAGAGTCACTTTTAAAAATGACTGTTCTCAGATTTTGTCTCAAAAATCTAATTAATCTGCTTTTTATAATAAGCACACCTTAAAGAAAATAGAACGGCAAAGATGTTTGACTATCATAACCTAAAAAAATCAGGAATGCAAATATCACTAAGACAAAGGGGAATATTTTTAATGAGAAAAAATTCAAACTATCAAAAAATTAAATTCATGAACCTTCATGCATCAAATGACATAGTAGTAAATAGATGTAAAAGCACTGAGAAATATCAGGACAATTTGGTAGAGTCATTATTATAGAGATAGATTTTAATATTTTTATCTCAAAAGGAAAAAAAATACATGTCAAAAAAGTAAGTAGGAATACACATGATTGGAATAACCCTATCAACATAAACTCAGAAAAGAGTTTACATACTTTGATTCAATGATTCTAGTTACAGAGCTTTTATTTAAGAAAAAAATAAAATATTATGATAAAAATTCATATAAAAGATGTTTTTGTATTATTATTTATGAAAGTAATAATTGAATTAACAACTATTATTGGCTAGTCTGAAGAATGAATTACTCCAGAGAGTTTTCCTCACCCTATAGTGACTACAGCATCTGCTTTAGACACTGGCCCAGAGTAAGCATCATCAATAAACAGCTCCAGGTAATTTCCAAGCCAGAGGCCTATGGATTATACTTTAAGAAATTTGCTCCACAGCATGGTGTCCAACAGAAAAAAAAAACAGTTCAGGTTTATTGATTTTTAGTTTTTATTTTTTGTTGAAATTTTTTGTTTGAGCATGTATTGCTTTTGAAATTAAGGGAAATGTGGCAATAGAAATATTTGTCATTATGAATCTATATTTATATAGACAATTTTTCCCCATTGCCATTCTAAGATGAAATGTCTCTTCAGAGATCTCTTTGAAAGATTAGAAAATATGGATGTCTTGCACATGTTAGCTGAGAACTGAGAATTGTGGAATTTTAATTTGTTTAGAGTTGTTTTAATCTTGTCTGGTTCTTTCTGAGTTGGTGCTAACCTTTGGAAAAAGGTATTTTACTAACTGCAACATGGTCCTAATGAAACAGAGTCATGGTTAAATGAAATAGAGTCAGGGTTTTTTGCACAATTCTCTTCTATCTTAATCGTATTTCTCAATGCACACCTTGATTTTGTTGTAAGGAGAGAACTCTTAAACAAATTTTCATCAGTTCTTTTGTGTAGTATACAGATGATCCAATTTAAAGATATATATATAACAATACTATTTTAGAAAAATTTTTACAGTTATCTAATAATTTTTTTCACTAAGGAACATAATTGTTTTCTACTTTAGGAATTTGAACAGCATAAACCCGTATCTCTAAACTTGAAATGAGGCCATATTTGGCACCTAATGACAATAAAGAATGCTAAAGATGCACAGATTATTTAACTTTATAATTTGTTTCCTGAATAAATGCAAAATTCCTCATTTTTGGTTGTTTGAGCTCTTCCCTAGGCTTCAATTCTATTGTATAAGTATTTTATAAAGTGAGAGAATAACATAGTTAATGGAATTTTTAGAACTCAGAATAGTGAAACCAATTTCTGAGCTTCATACCCAATTTCATTCTTGAGTTTTTATCATTAGTCTATATTTTATTATTGAAAAATCTAGCAACAATGTACAGCTGACTAATGTCGCTACTTTTATTTAAATCCCAGCATTGTTTTAGAGGGAATTCCTATAAGAATTGCAAATTCCAGATCTCTGATGTGGACTGTAAATACAGTTCTTCAGCTCTAACTATCCAGCAAATTGCATTTTAAGTGGAGGTAGAGATAATTAAAAGAAATAATAAGGCAAGTTTGGCTGAATATATGGGAATCATAAAACAACCTAATTAGCTATAGATAGTTATATAAGCCAGTAGAGCAGAGAGGATAAGAAACAATTTGGTAGAAAAGCCATAATAGACTAAAAGATCTGGAGGTCACAAATGACCACTAGCTTCCACATACCATAGGGTTACATATTTTATTAAATTGCTGTGTGAAAGAGAATATTAACAAAACTGAAATCTAGAGACTAATAATCATGAAAGATATTAAAACATGTCAAAGAACTATCCTAAAATATTCTCTGTATACAGATGGTAAATTCTATCAAACCTCAAGGAAGAGATCATTCTGATTTTAGTTAATGTGTTCCAGAGCATAGAAAATGATTTAAAGCTTCCAAATTTATTTAGGACCTTGATATAAAAATCTGACAAAGATAGATCAAGAAAAAACTATGGATAACTTTCACTTATGCATCTGGATGGAAATGTTCTAAAAAGAATATTGCTGTTAAGTTATAAACATTTAGAATGATAAAGATGAAAACATAGCTTTTCAATTTTATTCTTTTTTTGCCCTTGTAAAATGATGGATTAAAAACATGTCTTAGCACTGATTGGAAGGAACTGAACCAAAGCTCTTGCTGCTTTTACAGAAAGCAGTCATTCTTGGGTTTCTCAAAACTCAGGCAGTGGTAATAATGGATCATAAATTCCTGCTGGCTGGCAACATCCCAGGAAGAAATAAATTAAAGATGTGTCTATGGAGACATGACCATTGACCTGATGTTTTCAGCTTGCAAATGTTCTGAAGTCCCAAGAGAGACATGGAAAGAGCAGGGAGCCACTGGATCGGGGAAGATCCTGGGTCAATGGGTACCTGATGGTAGCCTGTGTGGACAGTCAGTCAGTACTGTAACACTTCCTTAGACACTGGAATGTCGTCAGACACCTGGAGGAAGTATCATGAGCCTTCAAATGGTTACAAGGTAGGCAGGCTGAGGGCTCTGAGTCAAAACGAAAATATTTACAGAAAATAAAGAAAATGACATTTGAGTTTATGAACTCAAATTATACCTGCTGCATTAGTAAAATAATTCTAGCTGTTATTAGAACTATAATATACTATACTAGTCTAATTTTCATTGCAAGACCAGCATTTTTATTAAGCTCACATAATTCTTCATATTAGTATTTTAAGGGGGATAATATTATAAGTATCCAAAAAATGCCCCCAAAAGCCATTGATAAAATTTACCTTTCATTTATTGTTAAAAATAAAATGCTTAATTTTTTCTAGGAATGGCAGGCTATTCTTTTATCATAATCAAAAGCCATGAATGACAATCATATTTAATAGTATAACACTAAGGACATACCTATTATGATAATAAGCCATCTACCATCATTGATTTTTTTTCTGTAAACTTTAGCCAATACAAAGCAACAAGAATAAACAATAAGTATAAATATTGAAAAAGGTGAACCAAAATTATTATTTGCAGGTATATATACTACTTAGAAAAATGTAAGCTTAAAAATTGCTAAAAATTAAAGAGAGTTAGAAAAGTGGCCAGATATAGATAATTAAGCTGAAAAAAATTCTATTTTTAATAATTATAATTAACACTTATGTATTTGCCAAGCCTTTTCTAAGGTAGATTATCTTCAACATCATCAACAAAGAAATCGAGAGACAATGAATTTAAGTGACTTTTTTACCCAGTTGGTATTTGGAAGAGTCAGAAATTTAATTCAGGTAGACCATCTCCAAAAGCCATGCTCGTAACCATCATGTCATGGCAACATATTCAAAAACAAAATAATATTATTAACTTAATGCTTAACATATGGAAAAATACTATGTGTGAAATAAGCAGGTCCCACAGGGGGAAAAAAAGTTTGTAAAACTGTTCTTAAAAGTATCAGTTTTTAATAGATAGACTTTCAAAAATTATTTTACAGAAATATTATGCAAAATGTTATGAATTTTTCCCCATGTAATTTTTTTTTCTGAGTGACGAGGGTTTTACGCTTCTAAAAAAATATTGTTGAGGTTTCATAGCTCCCAAAGGTTAACTTTGATTAGAAAAATAAAAGATTTGAATAATTCAAGAAATTTACATCTTTCAAGATAGTAAGACAGTGTGGTAAAGATGGCACACATCCCTTCCCCAAAGAAACATACATTTAGTGCGTTTATGATAAAAAACGCAGGTCACATTTTTGGGGGGGGAAAGGGAAGACGTTGACAAGAAGATTTAAAATTTCTTATAGAGAAATAAAAGCACAGTAGTAGGCTAGACAGTCTTGAAAAATGAGATGGAGGTTGCCCTTTTAGTTATTTAAATATAAAGCTATCGTAACTGAAAATATGTGGCACTTTTATAGGAAGATAAAGATTCTAGAAATGAAATCAACACACACATGATGCACACACAAGTTCACAAACATACCTATATTTTACAATATAATAAATGTGTTCTTTAAATAAATGGAGAAATTAGAAATGATTCAATCAAAGGCAATTGGAAAATGGCACCTCATTTTGAAATAAGAAGTTAAACCACTACTTAATACCTATACCCAAATTTAATTCCAGATGGATTAATTATTTAAACGTTGTAATGATTTAAATTTTAAAACAGTATAAGTGGATTTTTTTTTCAATAGCCATGAAGGTAAAAGAAGTTCAAGAAAAACGTGATAGCAAATCCAACTATTAAAAAAGAAAACTAATAAATTTGTCTACGTAAAACTTCAAACGTTCTTAGGAAAAAAATTTGATTAAAGTTAAAACATATGTAAAAACAGGGGAAATATTTGCAATATTTAAATAGCTGGTGAAAGTTAAAAAGGTCCCACAAACTTAGGGAAAAATCTTGGTATTGTTCTCTCACCATAGCAGTAAGCAACCAGAACAATTCGTTTGCATCGAAGACAAGTTGCTTTTACAAGCCAACCAATCAGTGAGTCCTAGAGCTTTGACAGTCGCCAATTAGGGATTAACTTTCCAATTACACACTAAGGCATACAAACCAATCAACACAGTCTTATACAGATAACCGCACTGCTGCTAGGGGATGTCAAAACACTTTCAGCTCTGGAATTCCGTTAATCCCCGACCTCAATGCTTTCCAAAAGTCCTATATAAGATCAGCACTCTGTTCCGCTGGAAGAGATTGCCTCACCAACATGGCTGTGCTCTACTATAGTAAGCAATAACTTGAGTTTTTAATTTAAGAATCGAATGATGCCTTATCATCATTTGGTGTGTGAAGTATTAATTTCTACTATATACGAAAGGTTCTAGAAATCATTGAAAAACATTGAATAGGAAAACAGACAAAGAATATGAAAGTACATTTCACAAAAGAAGTAAATAAAAAGCCAGAAAAATATTTCGGAGCATAGCAAACTTATTGGTGATGAAATACTTTAAATTAAATAACAGAGTTTTATTTCTTTCCCACTTGGGGAGGCAGAAGTATGAGGAATTGATAATAATTAATTTTGGAAAATAGCATGAGAAAATGGGCACTATTATATATTGCTGCTGTGCATTAACAAGGTAAACTTTTAAGAGGTAGGTAGAACCTTAGAAACATACATCACAGCTTCATACTGTTCCTACAATTCCACTTCTAATAATGTATCTCAAGGACATTTTCAGAGTATGTCACTGAGACATGTGAAGTTGACACTGCGTCTGGTAACACCGTATTTAACAAAACAAACATCCTGCCCACATGTGTCTTACACTTCGCCTGCCGTCTATTTTTGCAAATAGCAAACCATGCCCAATGATTTGCACATTGTGTATGGCTGTTTTCCTGCTAAAACAGCAGAGTTGAGTAGTCGCAACAGAGACCATATTCCTCACAAAGGCTAAAATATTTCCTTTCTAGTCTATTCTAGAAGAATATTATAAGGCCGAATGATTAAAAACAGAATCTAGAATTCAGAATTCTATTATTAAAATGAAAAAAATGCAAAACCAAGAAAAACTAAACAATATATTATCCAGCAAAAAAATATGTATGTGTAAAACTATGTATTTTTTAAAAGCATAAGAATGATGAATATAAAATCCAAGTTTGTGATAAACTGTGGTTAAAAAGAGTAGATATGCTATAGAAAAGAAAGCCACAGTGTTTATATCTTAGCAGCTCTTACATTGTAATTACACCAGTGTTTTATTATTATGCTTTATAATTTACATATACATTACATATTCTTTTGTGTGTCAAATATTACATAAGAAAGAAACAAACAAACAAATGAAAAAGAATTGGACACTACAACACTGATCAGGAAGTGTGTCTGTGGGCTGGACAGATCCACTTCAGGTGACTGAGAATGATCCAGCCTACATGCAGGGGAACCCAGAAATGCCAGAATTTGGAGGCCTTTTCTTTGATGCCATTAGAGCTTTCTAGAGAAGAATTTTTCTGACTTTTTGCCAGAGGTGGTGAGGTAGAGCCTGCTGATATTGTGTTAGAGAAAACTGGGATGGTAGGGCTATAAGCCTGTTTTCTGCTGAAGCTTCCTCTCCCATACTCTCCATCATTTTAGATTAATTTTTTATTCTTGTAATTTTAATGGGATCTCTGACAGAAAGAAAATAATTACATGTGGTTAATTTACCATGTTTACTTGGAAGTGTATTACAATCTGATTTATCAACTTCAGATAATATCTCATGCCTTTCCTCATGGCTTGTATTACAATTCTCGAGAACATTTTAGGATATTGTTTTTAGTAACACTATTTGTTACTTTTCTAAATTTACGTTACATATACTTTTTCCAATTATGATCTTGATAATCATTATGTAAGATATATTAATCTTCCATTTGTCTTTACTATGATGTTCTTATACAATATTGTTTTTAGTGTCTCATTAACTTATTTTTCTTGCTAAAAGAATAATGTCCCATATCATATCCTCAAGATTGTCCATCATATCAGTTATCCTAAAAGTTGTTTGGAATCTTCTTTTTCCTCAGACATCTGTCTCCCAGAGTCCTACATCCCTGCAATCTAATCTCTAGCAGCTTTTTTCTAAGCATCAGGTTTTTGTAGATATCTTGCTCCTTTGAATCTAAAAATCATTTTCTTTTTTAAGTTCTAGGAAATTATTTCTTATGATTTTTTTTGACAATTTTCTCTCCTCTTTTTCTTTGTTCTTTTTTTCTAAAATTGTCAGTTGTCTGATAGTAAACCTCTTGGTTTGATCTTATATGTGTCCTCAGTCCCCTACCCTGCACCCTAATTATCTTTCCTTGTCTTTTAAAATATTTTTTCTCTACATTCTGGAAAATTTCATCACTTTGTTTTTCATCTTCTATTTAATTTTTTTCTTTCTGCAATTGTATTTTTATTCTTTGAAAAATCTTTCAAATTCTTTGTGTATTCTCTTCATTTGTTCTCATTTTATAAGAAATAACATCTTAAGTTTTTCTGAGTATTCTAATTAGAGGTTTTTCAAAGTTCTCTTTGCTTTTCAAAACATCTGTTTCCGTTATTGTTAGCTAGTTTTTTTTTTTTAAAAAAAAAAGAGATATAATTGGCATGTAACATTGTGTAAGTTTAAGATGTACAATGTGTTGGTTTAATACAATTACATATTGCAATATGATGATCTAACACCTCTATCATGTCACATAATTATCATTTTTTTTGTGGTGAGAACAATTAAGATCCAGTTTCTTAGTAACTTTGAAGTTTGTAGTAATAGAACATGCTGATTATAATCACTATGCTGTGTATTAGGTCTCCAGAATATATTTATCTACTAGTTACAAGCTTTTAACCTTAAACATCTCCCCAATTAGCTTTTGTGTTTTATTAATTTTTCATAATCTTCTACAATCGTTATCTAGGATTCTCTATTTCCTCATGATCCTTGGAGTCTGTTCATGTTTAAGAATAAAATACAGGCTAGCTGATGCAGGCTGTCTTTGCTATGTTCTAGGAACGTCTGTCTCCTCGTTAGGTTTACATCTTTAAGGGGAAGTTTTCCTAGAGTCCTAGGTATTAAGTTCTAGATATTATATAATATCTAGTATCTTCTTTTGGGGTTTATTTTAAAGCATATGTGTTGAGGATTGGGGTGACCTATGATTAGGCCTACAGTCCCTTGAATAACAGAACAAAAAGTTTTTCTCTGGAAATAATCAGCTTAGATATTTATTTACTGATTTATCAACTTTAAGTAACATTTTTTCACCTTTCCTGAAAGAGAGGTGAGACTTTGACTCTTTTTTACTCTTCATCTTTGAAAATTTATAAACTTACTAAAAAAGTTCTCTCTCCATTCTAGTTTCCAAGCCTGCATGCCTTGTTTTCTGCTTTCCCATATACCAGTAACACTTATACCATTTTTTGTAATCCTCAGATCCACTGATGGCATTTATGTTTCCTTACTGTTCAAAGGCCCAATGCTGAGCTACTTCAAAGAGTTAATTCCACAGCTCAATGATGTCATCAAGAGGCAGGTTCCTATCTCTCTCTTCTCTGCCAACCTCAGGCCATCACTTTTATGACCTCGAGGTGGCTATCTCGGTTCCAGTAATAAAAGCATCTTGCTGTTTCTTTCTCTATATCTCTTTAAAAAAATTTTTTTTTGCAATTACAATTGACATTCAATATCATTTTAGTTTCAGGTATACAGCATAGTGGTTAGACATTTGCATAACTTACAGAGTGATCACTCCTGCTAAGTCTTGTACCCACCTAACATCATACATAGTTATTACAATATTGTTGACTATATTACTTATGTTGTACTTTACATCCCTGTGACTAATCTGTAACTGTCAATCTGTATTTTTTAATTCCTTCACCTTTTTCACTCAGTCCCTCAAACCTCCTCCTATCTGGCAACCATCAGTTTGTTCTCTGTATCTATGAGTTTGTTTCTGTTTTGTTTGTTTGTTTTGTTTTTTAAATTCCATGTGTAAGTGAAATAATATGGTATCTGTCTTTCTCTGTCTGGCTTATTTTTTATTAAGATTCCCTCTGAAGCCTCCCAGTTGATGTCCCCTCCTTTCTCATTAATCAGCATTGAGTCACAGAGCCTCTCTTATGCCAATCACTGGCAAAGGGAATAAAATTACTATTGTTGGCTTAAATTGGTCAGGATTTACTCCGAAGTCATGTGTATGTTGTTAGGTTGAGGGATGAAATTTTTAACAAAATTGGAACTCTGCAGAAGGAAAGAAGCTCCAGAGACATGGTTTAGGGACAGCAGATGGCCATTAGCATCTCCTTCAGCCTGAACATTGAACCATCAGAGAGCCTAAGGAGGCAACTTCTCATTTTATTTCAGTGTCTAGACAGAGTGCACTGTAAGCTTAGATATGGATATGGAGAAAACAATTAGAATATTAGAATATTAACAACATATCATTGATTGTTCTTTATAAAACTATTCATCAATTTGAAAAGAGAATCAACAAGATTTTTTTTTTTTTTTCCTGCAGCTACAAAATGAATTTTTCTCTCCTCCTTACTTTTTTTGTTTCACTGCCGGTGAATTCCAATACATCTTCTTATACCACAAAGACTGCAGGCTGTCTAAGATACAGTTCTCCCGACATTTTATGAGTCAGTATCCCAGATGGTAACAATTTGAAACTACTCATTCAATGCAGGAATGAAGGTACTTACTAGCAGCCCCAGCAGCCTGGTACAGCTTGATAAGGGTTGCCAAGGAGACAGGTGGCTGGTTTAATGATAGCTGATAACAGTCCTTTCAAAGGCCTCACACAGTGAAGGAGAGGAGGAAAAGTACAGTAGAAACAAAAAAGGCTGAGATGAGTAAGTGCATTGAGAAAACGTGTCTCTTCACCCTTGCATAGCCCCCTCCCAACTCAGTACTTAATGATATGATGGTAATATAACTTGCATATGACTGAGCAGCTTATTGACAGGTGCACAATGCCCCCTCGCCAAGCTAATTTATGTTCTATTTATGTCAGCCGGTGCACAATGCAATAAAAATTATATGGGTTACGGAAAAGTGAAGTGAACTCTGGAGGGTCTCGTTTAATTAGTTTCTGTACAGAACACCATCCTCTGTGAATTGATATTGCCAATGAAATGGATTCCTCTCCCAGTCCCACCAGGAGAAAAACCTGCGGTGAGCACAGCCTTGGATTCTCCCTGAGTTTGTTGTTTGTGATGTGAGGAATTTAATTTTTATATTCTCGCTTCTTTTCATGGCTTGTAATTGCAATTTCTGAGTACAGCAAAAATATTTAATTACCTGATTTTACATGTGGACTAAGAAAAAAAGACCCTCTGAGCTAGATAATCTGTCTATTAACACTGAAGTAAAACAAATAAAACAAGAATCTTTGCATACTCATTTGGGAAAATATTTTCCTTAAATCAGGTACTGAACTATTTAGATAATAAGAAGCTTAACATTTAGCTGTATTTTTAACTGACTTTTTTATTCTTTGAATTTGAAGAAATGAAATGAACAAGTCTGATGTCCTTTTCAATGTTTAAAATAGATAACCCATTTAACAGTCCGGGAGTCCTGGGTCTAGAACCATAAAATGCTTTTGACCTCCCATTAGCCACCCAATAATTTGGACAGCTTGAGATTCTTGATGCCCTCATGGATCAAATGTATCTTCCAAGTTTTCATGCAGAGTCTGGACTGATTTCTCCAGAATAAGTTTGTTGACACATGTAGTTTATTACCTTGAACACTTTTCTTCTGGTAAATGCTGGATTTAGTGACTAGTTAGAGAAAGGGTTTAGGATAACTCTGCAGCCCACCCACAATATAAAATAAAGAGCTGTTATCTTCAAATTTGGAAGGATTTCAATTAATTTACTTTTGGAAAAACAATAATGAATGTAATTTTTTTTATGGATTAGGTAACCAAGTATCTGAAGGATAAAATCGAATCTTAAAAATAAAACATACATTTAAAAGGGTATGAAAGTTTAAAAGCAAAAATGCATTTTATTTAAAATGTATGCATCATCAAAAGAAAGATTATGCACAATGTTTGTAATGATATTATGAATCTGTATTATTGGGAAATAGTTGGGGACAGAAAATTATTGTCTTGTCTGCCCGTTTGTTTCCAAGAAGAGGGTTTTTCTTTTAACCCAACCATTTTTTATTCTTTAAAATAGGAAAAAAACAAAACAAACAAAAAAACTATCACCTTTTAACAAATTACGTTACAATTCATTTTGGATTACAAGTATTTATTTAGATATTTCTTATTTTGTTAATCTTATCTAATTTATTATTTTTTAGTCATTTTGCGTATGCGTGTGTGTTATCTGGTGTTTGTATTTTCCTGTGGCTGAAACTAGGTAGCATTATTCCACGTTTACTTGCTTATTATATGTCTTGGCAAATAAGATGTTAAATTTCAGCAAGGCACAATTCTGTTTTGAAGACTGTCTTATCCTGAGAGCTTATAACATTACCTAAGACAATAATTTTTGTTAAAAGAATTTAATAAATACATAAATAATGAAAATATTTGTGATCCAAAGTATCCTGATTCCATATTAGAAAACCTCGAGGTAAAATCATTAATAAAATGTTTTACCAAAATATTTTTAATTTGAGAATGCTCAAATTCAGTACCCTCCTAATGATGAGTGCTGTGCTGAACACAATGATGTGAAGAATTTACTATCTTAACAAATAATACTTAAAAGGATTAGAAAATAACAAAAGCTGGCATATAATTAATTAATAAATTGTATGGTAAATGATAAATGACAGAAGAGTTTTGATCAATATGCAATGGAGTAAGAATGTTCAATTGACCCTTGGCGTGTGCTATATCTAAATTGTGCACCCCTTAAAATTCTTATGTTGCACTCCTAACCTCCAGTACCTCAAAATGTGAAGGCATTTGGAGATAGGGCCTTTAAAGAGACAATTAAAGTGAAATGTGATCATGTGACCAGGCCTGTGTCTGATAATTGGTGTTCTTACAAAAAGAGATCAGGGCATGGTCATGCACAGAGGGACGATGATATGAAGACACAAGGAGATGGCCCTCCACATACCAAGGAGAGAGGCCTCGAAAGTAGCCAGCCCTGATGACAGCTTGATCTCAGAATGCTTGTCTCCAGAACTGAGAGAAAAATAATTTTTGTTGTTGTTAAGGCCTAGCAAACCAATACAGTTTTGGTACCAAGAAGTAGGGTGCTGCTGTAACAAATATCTAAAAATGTGGAAGTGACTTTAGAACTGGGAAAATGGGTAAAGGCTGGAAGAGTTTTGAAAATTTAGGATTTTAGAAAAATCCTAGATTGCCTGGAAGAGGCTGTTGATAGAAATAGGAATGTTGAAGGTACTTCTGGTGAAGTGTCAGATGGAAATGAGGATCAAGTTATTAGAAACTGGAGAAAAAATGATCCTTGCCCTAAAGTGGCAAAGAACTAGAACTTGTGTTCTAGTGTTTTGTGGAAACTAGAACTTATAAGTGATGAACCTGGATATTTAGCTGAAGAGATTTCCAAGTAGTGTTGAAAGTGCAGCCCGGTTTCTTCTTGCTGTGTATAGTATAATGTGAGAGGAAAGACATAAATCAAAGGAATTGTTAAGCAAAAAGAAATCAGAATTTGAATAATTCTTGGCCTATCCATATTGAAAAAAAAAAATGAGAACCTGTGTTCTGAAAAGAACAACAAAGATGTTGCTGGACAACCATTTGAAAAGAGACTACAGTCATGTGACTTATATACACACTGAGCCATCTCAGCAGAAGC
>NW_011888826.1:4592256-4601450 GCF_000151845.1 Pteropus vampyrus
TCACCACTTTCATTTGTGATTTTAGTTAATTTTATACTCTTTATTTCTTTGTCAGTATAGATAAATGTTTATCATTTTTATTGATCTTTTCAAATAACCAACTTAAAGTTTTGTTGAATCTCTCTATTGTTTTTCTACTCTCTATTTTATTTATCTCTGCTTTAATCTATATTCCTTCTTTCTGAGAGCTTTGAGTTTAGTTTGGTCTTCTTTTCTAGTTCTTCATGGAATAAAGTTATGTTATCCATTTGAGAACATTTTTTAATGTAGGCATTTACAGCTATAAGTTTTCCTCTGAGCACTACATTCACTGCATCCTGTAAGTTTTTGTTTGTTGTGGTTTTATTTTTATTCATTTGTAGATATGTTCTAAATTCCAGCGTAACGTTTTCATCAATCCACTGGTTGTTTAAGAGTGTGTTGTTAATTCCATAAATTTTTAAATTTTATTTTTCTTTCTGTTATTTATTTCTGGCTTCATTTTACTGTGGTCAAAAAACGCTCTTTATATGATCTTAATCTTTTGTAATTTATTGAGGCTTGTTTGTGACCTAACATAGTATATCCTGGAGAATGTTCCATGAGCATATGAGAATAATGTGTATTCTGCTATTGTTGGGTGGGATGGTCTATGCGTGTCTGTTAGATTTGGTTGGTTTATAATGTTGTTCTAGTGTTCTATTTCCTTATTGACCAGAAGATATTCTACCCGTTATCGAACATGGTATACTGAAGTCTCTAACTATTATTGTATAACTGTCTATTCTCTCTTCAATTCTGGCAATGTTTAGTTAATATATTTTAGGACTGTTTTCGGTGCACACATGTTTACAAGTTTTATTTCTTTTTAAACAATTGACCCTTTTATTAATGTTTAATGTCCTTTTATCTCTTGTAACAAGTTTTTTAACTTAAAGTCTAATTTGTCTGATAAGATGTCCATCCCAGATCTTTTTTATTATTTGTTTTGAATATCTTTCTCCATCTTTTCAACCAATTTGACCTTAGATCTAAAATGAATCTCTTACAGAGAGCATATAATTGAATCATGGCTTTTTATTTTGCTTTTTTATCTATTCTGCCAGTTTCTGCTTTTTTATCAGAGAGTTTAATCCATGTACATTTAAAGTAACTAGTGATAAAGAAGGACTTTTTCTGCCATTTTGTTTTTTTACTTTTTCTTCTTTTTAAAATTAAATTTATTGGGGTGACATAGGTTAACAAAATTATACAGGTTTCAAGTGTACAGTTCTATAGTGCACCATCTGTTCTTTGTTTTCTATGTCTTATACCAATTTTGTCCCTCATTTACTCCATTACTGTCTTCTTTTATATTTAGTTCATTTTTAAATTTTTATAGTGATTCATTTTGATTCCCTTCTCATTGCCTTTTGCATGTAGTTTTTAGATATTTTCTCTGTAGTTATCATAGAGATAACATTTAAGCAAAGACCAAGATTTCACACTGAGAACATGGGCTTCTCTCTTTAAGACCACCACTGTGCTAGGTAGGGGTTGGGATAAGAGTGAGTAAAAATGCCACAAAGTTTTTCCTAACAACATGAAATTGCCTTTTTCTGAATTCAACGTTTATTTGGTGGTTGTAAACCTTTGATTCTTTTCCAGAGTTCTGACAAAGTTAGTTGTTAACATTTTTTTGCCTGTTTTTTAATGTTTCAGTTGGGGGGATAAGAGCTTAAAACTGCCCATTTTGTAATTTTGCTGACATTAATCCTTTTTGTTTTTGTAATCAACATTTGCTTTAGTTTTATTTGTAATGCAGTATGAAAATCTCTACTTTTATGAGAAAAAATTAACATATTTAATATATTGACAGAAATAATATGCTGTTTTAAATCTCAATTCTAATTTTAACACTACATTACTTTATTTTTGTTTTTATCCTTTTGCTGTATGTACTTCAGCTGTCATTTCTTAATTATTTTTTCCTTAGTTTTAGAAACTATGCATTCTATTTTAATACTACTACTTATTATATTTGAATTTTCAAAAAATATTTCTTAATTTCTATCTCTCTGCTTATGAAGGTAAAAATGGAATAATAATATCTTTTGGACTTTCTTAATAGAAGACTACTATATTTTTACTGTTTCCTTGTTTTCCCAGTACCTAGTTTTTGTTATTGTAACATCAAGTATAAAACCCAGGTGAATGTTATGAAATTATTATTCTAAAGTATATACATATTATTTTAAATAATTATACATACAGTTGCATAAATATTTATATTTGTAACTGTATTTACTACAATTTATATCTGACTCTAAACTGCAAAGTAACCAATGCTCACAATCCATCTTTATATACTTTCTTAGTACATGCTACTATAACAGAATACCACAGACTGTGTGACTTAAACAACAAACATTTCTTTCGTACAGTAATAGAGGTTGGAAGTCTGAGATCAGGGTGCCGACATTGTAAATTTTTGACAGGAGCCATCTTCCTTGTTCACAGATCGTAATCGTCTTGCTGTATTCTCACACAGTGGAGAGAGAGAGCCCTGGTCTCCTCAGCCCCTAGTAAAAGCACCAATTCCATCAAGGGGGCCCCACCTCAT
This sequence comes from Pteropus vampyrus, assembly GCF_000151845.1. Taxonomy (NCBI): domain Eukaryota; kingdom Metazoa; phylum Chordata; class Mammalia; order Chiroptera; family Pteropodidae; genus Pteropus; species Pteropus vampyrus. The sequence goes on from NW_011888826.1 coordinate 4,594,838, forward strand.
GCAAACACATTCACCCCAAATACCACCACATTGGGGACTAGAGCTGCATATGGACTTGGTGGTGGTGGGGAGGGGGACACAAACATTCAGTCCATAGTATATACCATGACATCTCTACTTTTTGACTTTTATTTCAGTATAGCTCTAAGTTCACCAAATTATGTCTATAAGTAATTTTGTTTTAATATATGGACATAAATATCATATCTTCTCATTATAATCATATTTGTTCTCACCATACATAAATAATAATTTAGCTAATTTTAAAGTGTCTAGGTCACAAAGGTATTTCTTCAAAATTCTGGAGATAATACAGACTCTATTATTCCTGAAAGTAATCTGGCCAGAATTATTTTTATTTCTCTATAGATACTCTAATTTTTCTTTTGAATAATTTTAGAATTTGTCTTTATGCTAGTAATTGACAATTTTACCTGGAGAATATGTAGATACGAGTCATTTTTTATTAATAGTTCCTGGACCAAAAAAAGTAATTTTACCTAAATACACATTGTTTTTTCTTAATGTCTAGGAGGTCTTTTCCAATTATACACAATTATAACTTCTATTCCCATTGTTCTGACTTTTTCCTCAGGAATACCTATAATTTTTTGACTTTTTTTTTAGAGATGTTTTAGGTTCACAGAAAAATGAGAGGAAAGGTACAGAGATTTCCCATATACTCTCTGCCCCCAACACCTGCATAGCCTTTCCCATTATTATATCAACATCCCTTACCAAAGTAGTACATATGTTACAACTGATGAACCCACATTAACATATCATAATTACTCATGGTCCATAGTTTGCCATAGGGTTTATTCTTAGTGTTGTACATTCTTAGTGTTGTACATGGGTTTGGACTGACAGTTAATGCCATGCATCTATCATTATAGTATAATAGAGAATATTTTCCTGCTCTAAAAATCCTCCGTGCTCCACGTATTCATCCATCTTCATGTCCCAATGCCTGAAGTCACTGATCATTTTACTGTCTCTATAATTATGCTTTTTCCAGAACGTGATTATAGTTTGAATCATACAATATTTAGCCTTTCTAGATTATCTTCTTTGTGGTAATAATATGCATTTAAGATTCTTTCATGTCTTTTTATAGTCTGATAGCTCTTTTCTTTTTAGCACTTAGTAATATTCCATCTACTGGATATACCACAATGCATTTATCCATTCACCTATTGGAAGACATTTTGGTTGCTTCCAAGTTTTGGCTATTATGAATAAAGCTGCTATAAACATCTATGTGCAGGTTTTTGTTTGGACAAAAGTTTTCAATGCCTTGAGTTAACACCAATGAGCACAACTACTAAATCATATGGTAAGAGTACAATTAGCTTTCTAAGAAACCACCAGAATGCCTTCCAAAGTGGGTATGTCATTTTGCATTCTCATCAGCAATGAGCAAAATTCTTATTGCTCCACATCTTCACCAGAATTTGGGGTTTTTAGTGTTTCATGTATTAGTCATTTTAATAGATATATTTTAGTATCTTATCATTGTTTAATTAGCATTTCCCTGATGACATATGATGTGGAGCATCTTTTCATATGTTTATGTTTTATCTATGAATCTTCTTTGGTGAGCTGTCTGTTAAGATCTTTGGCCTATATTTTAGTTTAATTGTATTAATTATTTCTTTCATGAATTATTCTTTTGGTGTTATATCTAAAAAGTTATTACCAAACTCATGTCATCTGGGTTTTCCCCTATGTTATCATCTAGGAGTTTTATAGTTTTGTGTTTTATATTTAGGTTTATGATTCATTTTGAGTTCATTTTTGTGATGAAAGTAAGAACTGTATCTGAATTCATTTTTTCTTTTTTTTTTTTTTGCATGTGGCTGTTCAGTTGTTTTAGTACCATTTGTTGACAACTACTTTATTCCACTGTATAGCCTGTGTTCTTTTGTCAGAAATCAGTTGACTATATGTATGTGGATCTATTTATGGGCTCTCTATTTTTTATGTAATTTTTAAGTTAGACTTCTTTTCTGCCTTTTATAACTTTTAAGTTTCTGTTTTTTTCTTCTGTCTTCTGAAACTTTTCTTATTTTTTCTCTATATCACAATTTAATATATGTATCATTTCATTTTTTTCTTCTCTAACTAGTTCCAGTGCAGATTTTGATTGTCATTCTATTAATTCTTTGCAGTCCTTGTGCATTGCACTTAATTCTGTTTTAATTTTAATTTTTTATGAATCCTACTATCCTCTGTTTTATCCTCATTCTCAGCAGTCTTTGCTGTTTATCTCTCCAGTTTTCATTTCTACTATTCTAAGCTAAAGTCCCTGGTTTAACTTGGAGAGTTGCTCTAGTCTTTGTGACCTGACAAGTCTCAGGGGAAAGGAGTCCTGGGCTGAAGCCAATCAGTGAGATCATCTTTAGCCCCACCAACTGATTTCAAGAAGAGTACCTGACCTGACCAGCCAATGAAGCTTGAGTGAGAGGTGCTGCTCTGTTTCCATGGATACAGACCTGAAAGGTGTGACTGGAGCTTTTGCAGCCATCTTTCTACCCAAAAGAAAGAGCTTTTCTGAGGATAGAAGGCACAGAGAGGAAAATGGTTCTTCACTTCAGTATGGACAGCAAGAAATCACTTTGTGAGAACACTATTTGGGCCCCTTGTGCAGCAGCAGCCATGGAGAAGAGAAGAATTGTATTTCTAGTTATTTTAAGGAAAGTGAAGCTTCCTGATTTCATGAGTATGCCACAGCTTGTTTTACTTTTTTAATTATATAGCTCCATTTACCTTATTGTTGAATATTTTGTCCAATCTGGTAATATTCATCTGCCTGTCTTAATTTACCATGGATCTCTATATTCATATTTTGTGTTACTTTAGAAGTAACATAAAAATCTTGGAAGAGGGCAAGCCAGAAGCCATTTTAAAACACTAGTCTGATTAATACCTTAAAAATAAAAGATAATCTGGAAAGTCTTCTATAAAATAGAGAAAGGTTAATATAGGAAACTATTCTCTGAGGCAAAGAACATCAGCTGTACAGCAATAAAAGAAATGATGCCAAGTAATAGAATGTCTATTAGATAACCATACAGGCTTTCACCTCTGGAATAAAACCTTGGCACAGGTCAGAAAGCTCCTCCTCCCACCATTTGAGGGTTGGGTTACTCGCATCACGAACACTTCACCCAGCTCACCTTCACTTGCAGTTGGACTGAAGAGGGGTCTGTGGCTAGAACTACAGAGTTCTTCCATTCCTATCAGTCCAAGGTACATTAGAAACAATATTCACTGCTTGCCCTGCGAGACTGGCATTATTACATTTCCCAACTCCCAAGCTCTGTAGTCACATATGCTGAAAGTTTTAAAAGATTTGTTGAGGGCAAAAGGGATCAGAAGTCTTGGAACATAATAACAAGTTTAAAACCACTTGAGATCATAAAGTAGCTACAGAAATGCTTTAATGTTATAAATTATAGCAATAAATAAAATTATTTACAGAAATGCCCTGAGTAATATTATATGAATAGATAAGATAGACTATTAATATCTCCTAGAGAGCCAAAGGTCGATAAAAATAAACATTTCTATAGCTTCATATTTCTGCCTGGCATTTTATTACATTTAGAAACTTCACCTGCTCCTGCTTTAGGTTTTGGCATCTGAAAATAATGTCTACTTTTATAGATAGTACTCAAGTTTTAATGATGATTATGAGTAATGAAAAGCATTAATGTTTACAAATTTGGAAGTTATGCCAGGATCAACATTAGGGTTTTCTATTAGCACAATTGAGGTAGATTTCATCTTCATAATTTAATGAAAAGTCATTACCTTAATTTCCTTTCCTATAAAGTCACTGGAAATCTGATGTTGTCTGACAATGAACAAATCTACATTACTCTTTAGTAACCTATGTGCTGTTTTGGTATTTACTGAGGTTGCATAAGGCTTTTCTCTCTTTGTATTTTCTTATATTCATTAAATTTGCCTCTGATAATCTCCAGCTAGCCTTCTGGGAAGGATCAAAGAAATAACTTCTATAAGTAATTAAACAAAATGCGGTAAACTTAAACATCAGTCTTGCCTTTTATCCAGAACAAAAATTGTCTAAGGATAGTTATTGAAAATGCTTTGTTACATTGAAGGTGATGTCTACATATACACAAAACCTCTTATATCACTGACAGATGAATTTGCTGAAAATTAAAATTAAACAAAATCCTCATTGAGTTAAAGGGATGAGATGAACAGACAGAACAACCAAGTACTACAAAGTGACACAAAGTGGGAAGAGAGAGGATTAGCATGGTCAGGAATGGCTTCCCTGTAGGGACATTTTATTTGGATATTGAGTTATAGACAAAGAGGTGAAAAATAACTGTCTCTGAAATACTCTTCTACTCCTGAGAAAAATATTTGAAAGGTATCTGAGGCATTGATTTATTCAAAATTAGTATATGGAGGAGCTAGTTGATACTAAATAAGAATTTGTTAAATGAAGAAATAAATAGATATGTGAATACATCCAATTAATCTGGCAGCTTAACTCTAATAAATACTGCAGTCAAAAAGACCCTGGTCAAATATTGGTTGGCGTCATTAGTCATAGCATACAAACATCGTATTACCTTCCTAGGTTTGCCATCACAAAGTACCAACTGGGTGGCTTAAAACTGTGGAAATGTATTGTCTTGCAGTTCTGGGAAGCTAGATGCATGGAATCAAGATGTTGGCAGAACCATGCTTCTGAAACCTGTAGAGGAAAGATCAATCCTTCTTTGCTTCTTCCAGCTTCAGTTAGCCCCAGACACGTCTTGTTTATGGCAGTGTAACTCCAGTCTTCACATGGCTGTCTTCACAGAGTTCTCTCTGTGTATGTCTCTGTGCCCAAAAGTCCTCTTTGCACAAGGACCCCAGCTATATTGGGTTAGAGCCCAGCCTAATGATCTCATTTTAACTTCATTACCTTTTTAAAGACCTTATTTCCACATAAGGTCACATTCAGAGTTACTGGGGGTTAGGACTTCAACCTATCTTTTTCAGGGTAAACAATTCAACCCAAACCAAGCACCTCCCATTCTCCTGATGTTCCAACTCAGTGAAGACAAACAGTTGATTGGGGAGAAGACCTTTGATGACACTAGTTCTTGGGAGGCAGAATAGGATTACCAGTCATTCTATCACTGGGGCCACAGTGTCCCAATCTCATGCTCCTTTGAAGACCCTACTTACTTTCTAAGCCAGCCCCTGAAGGGGCTTTTATATATGTGTGTTCAGATAAGTGAGAATCAATTTGCAAGGTGGGCTAGGGCACATTTTTGGCTCTTATTGACTGATTTATTCCATTACACTGAAAAAAAAAAAAAAATAGAAATCTTATTAGCCAAACACAAAACTGAAATTTAATCACAAAATATATTTAAGAAAATGCCTAATTAAAGAGCCAAGGAGAACATATCTGCTTCCAAAACTGATTAGCATTGAAGGTTGATTATTACTAATAATCTCATGATAAGAATGCAATAAAAATTTTACATGGATGAATGATAATTTTAACTTTATTTGTAATAGCAAAAAATTAAAACCTAAATGATCAACAATTAGAAACTAACTAAATAAATTATGGTATATTCTTCATAAGATGACATCTGATGCATTTATATTAAAAGCATATTGTCAAGTAATATTTAATATAAATAGAAATTCTGAGCCATGTTCAAAAATAATACATTTGATATGACCTTAGTTTTGCAAACATTTATTTAATACATGTTATTATTTACATACTCATAAAGAAACTAGAAGACAATATATATGTACTATATATCTCATATACATTATGTTATATATAAACCAATATACATATATATTTTAAAACATGCGTTTTATTTACACATAGTGCTGTCTTCTAATTCACACAAAGGCACCTGTGAGGCTGCAGTGGCCCTGGCACCAGGCGAGTGGGCGCAGTCCCTGAGAGATGGGTTGGGCCCAGGCTCGCAAGACCAGCACAGCCCTCTTTCCAGAGACAGGGTTAAAGACAGAGCTGTAATCCTAGAAAAGACTGTTAAACTAGCTGTTTATTTAGTACAACTAAGAAAAATTCTGCCTGCTTAATGATTTAAGTCAGTTTGTAGGGAATAGAGTGGGAATGGCAGGCAACAGATGCCCATGCGACTTTCCTTACGGTATGGGATCCCAAATCTAATGAGAGCAAAGAAATTCAGCCAGTAAATTTAGGGACCCAGCAAGCAGGTCTAAGCGACACAGCTCAGTTCCGTTTGAGGAACAGTTTTTAAATAGACAGGAGCTGAGTCCTGTTTCTTCTAGTACATTTGTTTATCTTCTCTCTACCCTGTAAGTCTCTTGAGGACAGAAATGTCTAATAAATCTTCGTAAACCCAGCATCTAACCCAGTGTTTATTACTTCAGTGAGATTCTAATGAATATTCGTTACTTGGTTGACATTCTAGTTGGATATAAACTTGAAAAAATAAGCTATTTAATCTATTTCATGAAGCCAATAATTTCGCTACATAATTTCTTCCTTATCTCATTGAAACACTTAATAAATAGAAAGTTTCCTTCCACTGAGAATGTAGAATGGAAAGAATATCCACATATATTA
>NW_011888826.1:4603270-4617973 GCF_000151845.1 Pteropus vampyrus
CGCATCCTAAATTCTAATGTGAGCCAAGGCATGAGAGCTTAGAAAATGAAATCGGTTATAATAAAGGCTTGTTCAGTATCAGCCCCTCAACACTGTCCTCTCTGTGAAGCTGAACATCTTATCTTCCCGACATCTCAGTAATCTGTATCTCTCAGTTCCACTCACTCTACAGGTGTGAGTGAACGTGAGGGAGTCCGTCGGGTTTCTCATTGAGGAGACTGGGTTGGAAGGCAGCACCGCAAAGCTGAGCAGAAAAGTCTAGGCGAAGTTGCAGCTGGAGAGGCCTCCAGCGGCAGTTGGTTTCCTAAAACCCAGGATGACAGAAGTTTTAAGGAAAAACAGGGTGTTTATAAAGTGCTTCAAAAGAAGGAGTAAGATGAAGGCTAAATAGTGGTGTTTGGCTGGGTGTTAGGAAGTCCTGGCGATGTTTTCTAGAATGGCACAGTGGAGGCAGAGTCGGGAAAGCTTAGCCGCAGAGAGTTACCGAGGTGGGGAAGGAAAGGCTGGTGATTAGACGAGGCTTTCTTAGCACTCAGCCATGAGAGGAAGGAGAGAAATAAGCGGGCACAGAATGGAGGAAGAAATTTTTTATTGTATGAGAAATCTATTAGATTTAAGTTGCGGCCAAAGAGCCAGGAGAGAGATGTTGCAAATGAAGAGAAGTAATGACGATGGCACAAGAACACACGGTAAGTGGAAGGATTGGGGTTTAGAGCACTAGAGAAGAAAGTGAGAGAAGCGGGAAGGAGCTGCAGGTACAGGTGAGTCAACGTGTGAAGTCAGAAATGGGAAGCATTTCTAATTCATCTCTTTATTCTCAGGATGACTTCAGTTTCATTCAAGTGACACCCCACTCTGGCAAAACAGTGGGCTTCAAGCCATCAGTCACCCTTCTTTGAAGAGGAAATCAGTTTCCCTTTTATTTTGCTGCCCAGTTTGAATGAGTTATACAAATCCAATTTTAAACAATCTTTAAAATGATATTTTTCTTTAAGCTTAAAAATAAAAGGTAAAGGGAATGCAGTCAGCAGTAATGTAATGACTATGTGTAGAGCCAGAGGGAAGATAGAGGAATCTGGGACATCATTTCATAAACTATGTAAATGTCTAAACAATGTACTGTATACTTGAAACTATAATAACATATTATTTAAAAAATAAATGAATAAAAATAAAAGGTATAATAACGAAAATAAATTTTCTTGCTTTAGCAAGTAAGAATATTATTAACCTGTCTTTATAGTGATAATTTTGATTTGTGCATTTACTTATTTATTTAGTTCATCTCTTAGTGATAATAAGAAGTGGTTAAATTTTCTAAACCTTTTTTCAAAAGAAATTGATTAACATCAATTACCCTGAAACTAAAGCTTTTTTCTTTGGCAGGCATCTACTTTGGCTCTCTATGAGTGTATTTAAAATTGTCAGCTAATTCTGAAAGGACATTTTAAAAAATCTAAATATAAGAGTCATGTTGATGTATTTTAAAGGAAGGGCTATAAGGCTATTTAATTTACTTTAAAAATGTTTAGACTAGTCTCATGCTCTCATGTTATAGGATATAGACCACACATTGGTGGGTAAAACAATAACTAAAATGACAGCTTGACATTCCAAAACTCTTCTTGAAAAAAAAAATTCATGTTTGCTCTGTCTACAGGTGCCTTGGCTATTCCTACCTGCCAAGGGCTAGCTGCTATCTGGGAAAAGCACAAGTCTACCCATGAATGTCCGTGGCCAAAAGCAACTCTGCTTTTCTTCTGACTACGAGCCACCACGCTGTGCACACTCACAGCAAAGAATCATGTGATATAGACATTTTTCACTGGTATAATAGTAAGACAGTTGTGAAATGACTAAAATTCAGAATCTATTCAAAGATTCAGAAGTCATGTTATCATTAGAATTTTCAAGGTTCTTGCTCTGCATTTAAACTAAATTATGAGAAAACGAAATATTTGTTCTATGCTAACACAGTCCTCCAGGATTCCCTTTGTTATGGTTTAATTCAATATTGTTTCTCTTCCTATACAGAGAGTAGGTGCAGATGTCCAACCAAATGTTTCTGTGTTTTTCTTGTTAAAACTAGGTTGAAGGATCCTTCAAAATAGGATCCCTTCAAATAGACCTATTCAGAATTTTTAAAATGTTTTGTTTCAGGAAAATTATACTTTTTAAAGTAAACAAATAAAAATGAATTTACTTAATGTTTTGTTTTTGCCTTATTTGCCAAAAATCATAGAACTAATTTTAGTGTCCAAGTATAAGCCTGTGCTTTGTTATATAAACCTTTAGAAATTTGTGTTTCAAATCTTAAAACACTTAAAAATATATTTTGATTATTAAAAAATAGGTGACCAACCCTTTCAGGAATGGGTATGATTGTCTAATTATTTGCAGGGTTATTTGTAAGTCCACTCCCTTCAACCCATGACAAGTACACCCGCTCATAATGGTGCAAGCCTCCACACTAATCCACACTAAATCTTCTCTCCACAGCCTCAAATCCCATTCCATTAAACAACAATCTAGACAGGTTAGGCCTGGGCATGAAATTGTGTCCAACCTTTGCCTGTCTCTCAATACATTGGAGGTAAAGCAGAAATAGATAAAATAAAGGGCTGTCTCTGATGGTTTTGCTTCAGGGGTTAGTAAGCCCCCTGGGTCATTATCACTCTTCATAGCTTGATGCGTCTGTGCTTGGAGCCCTGTATATTTGACTGTAAAAGTGGCATTTCAAGTTCACATAAATCTGTCAACTTCTTTCAGCCAATGGTTGAGTTGCAGCAGCAGTGATGATCAAAGTAGACAAGTGAAAGACCAGTACAAGAACACGCTAAAAATCTAGCTCTCTTCTGATTGCTCTCATGTCTGCATCTCTACCTAAAGTCCATTTCCAAGCTGCTGCCACATGATGCTGTGGTCAAGTAAGAAGCAACCAGATTCAAGGTCGTGGGTATCTGCTGCTGCAGTACAAAAATAAACAGTAAGGAAAGCTGGATTGGAGCTTGAATGGTGAAGCAGATGGATTTTCAGGTGTATTGTGGGCTTTTAGCCTGAAATGTGAGAAGACACTGTGATCTCACAGCTCTCTGGGTGATCCCACCCCTCAGGGGAGGTGACAGTTCATGTCAGCAGAGTGAAACAGACTCCTTGTCCCTTCAGATTTGAGATTGCTACTTTCTAGACCCTTCTATCTCTCCATATAAATAAACCAAGCCTGCAGAGTCTCAAGGGCACCCTTGTTAAAGAAGACAGAATTTGAACTGCTCCTTAGAGCTTTCTTCTAACATGATTTCTATTCCAGTGAAGTTACACAAACTAGTGTAATGGTGACAAAGCACAGAGAAAAACTATTGAGAGTTGCAAGGTGTTAATATTCAAGTGGCTGCTTTGAGCACATGGATTTCCTATTTCCTAGTGAAATAGATATGAATTTTACCCTATTTAAAAATCACAAAGTCCTGTGTGTTTGGTTTCATGCTAGCCTTCTTTATTTATTAAATAAAATAGTAAAATAGGAATTTTCTATCCAAGTCCCCAAAAATGTTATGATGCTAAAAAGATAAAACTAGTTGTAATTTGATTACTTTTAAGTATGCAATAAGAACAAAAAATAAATAAACAAAACCCCAAATGACAAGTGCCTTGTAAAATCATATGGATCTTCTTCTCTTGATTCTAATAGCTAACATTGGCCTGACTGAATAATTAGAGCTCACTGTCCATTAAAATGAGTTGACAGCCATGGTGACAGTTGGTTCTCCTGGCCAGGGTCCTTGGGTGCCTGACGCCAAGAGTAAGAAAGAGTTGTACAAATCAGTAAATGGGGAATGCATGTGGTGTGAGTGTGGTGTGTGTGTGTGGTGTGTGTGTGGGTGTGTGAATGTGTGTGCGCGTGTGTGTGTGTGTAAAATGTTGGTCCAGCAGATACTACTACTGTTGTGATGCATGTCTACCAGCAAAAATGTAGAAACAGGACAAAGCAGAAAAAGAAAACTCAGTGGACAGTATCAATAGAAGAAATAAATACAATTTTGGGTATAGGATATCAGCGTATAGAGAAATGAACACCTCCTAAAATTATATTCATATGTAACTCTCTGTTACGGACTAAATTGTGTCCCCTAAAAATTCATATGTTGAAGCCATAATCCCCAGTACCTCAGAATGTGACTGTATTTGAAGATAGAGACTTTAAAGAGGTGATTAAGGTAAAATGAGGTCATATGGGTGGGCCCCTAATCCAATATGACTGGTGCATTTATAAGAAAAGGAGATTAGGACATAGTCACACACAGAAGTAAGATCGTGTGAAGACATGGCAAGAAGACAGACACTTACAAGCCAAGGAGAGAAGCTTCAGAAGAAACTACCCTGCCAACATGTGGATTTCAGAATTCTACTCTCCAGGACTGTGAGAAAATAAATTGTTATTTAAGTCAACCAGTCTGCAGTACTTTGTTTTAGCATCTCTAACAAATAAATACAACCTCTTTGACTGACTTCTTTCTAGATGCCCAGTGGCTTCTTCTAAATACAGTAAAGGCCCTTCTAGTCTTAATGACCAATCACAGGCAGTGATCTGGGTGGCCTCTAGAGCAGGGAGATGGTGCCAGGAGCTGGTGGAGGAGATGTCCTTTTCCTCTACACCTTCCATAATCCATACTTATTCTGGATTCATAGAAAATAGAAACCAAGTTATCGTAACAGAAATATCCCCTCTGCCTTAGGCTTTCTTGGAATGCTCTACTCTCACAGGCCAGTCATATTCCTTTGAGCAGGTCACAATTTTAACAGGGAAGAGACATTACTAACACATCCCTCTCGAGACACGAGAATGTGTTTCTGCCATTGAAAATGAGTCCCGACTTCTGTGTAACACATCAAGCAACATGATTATTTCTGTTTTAATAACACAAAAGAGCTCTCTTGAAAGACTTATGAAGCATTTACAAACATAAGCAAGTCAAATAAAAATAAAGGTTTTTTCTCTTACAGTCTATCTTTCTCTGTAATTTCATAACTGTGATTCATTTTTCTCTCTCAGGGAAGATGTGAGTTACATAGGTAGAGTACTTGGAAAACAGCAATTATCTCCTTAATAGCGAAGTATACCTACATAAATTCTACGAGACTAGATTGTATGAAAGATTTAATAGCAGCATTGAAGAAATTATGTGCATAGCCAATGAAAAGCTAATCAACTAGACCAAAAAGGATGTAAATTTTTCTTTTGTTCTTAGTTGTAAACAATGAAAAATGCTCAGATTCAACCATCCATCCTTTCTAATAATTTTCTATGGAAGGCAATAGTGATTGGCTGATTCAAATGATATTCCAGCCCCACTCTCCTTTGCCTGTCTTCATTTTAGTCTGTAAACATTAAATACTAACTGCCCTTGCAACTCAGTGCTATACCATATGCTATACCATGAAATGAAAGTAATGTTTTTGGTATGAAGGATGGAGTGGTTTCTAGAAAAGTCTTTAGATTCTTGATTTTAAAAAATTGATGGGATTGCACCATCCTATTTTTTTTTTTTTCACTTCAATCTGTATGTGATGCTTGGAATTGTGCAACCTTCTTGTGACTAAGAGGTAATGCACATAAATATGAATGGCTAACATTAGGGAAAGTCTAATAGAAAGACAGAGAAAAAATATTGAGTCTTGATGGTGTCGTCGAGAAACTAAATCTAACACTAGCAACCGTTTGCCTCCAGACTTTCTTTTATATGAAAAAAATAAACCCTATCAATTTAAAATGCTGTTTGTTGAATATTTTGCTACATCCAACAACTGAAATTATTTCTCATTAATTATTGTCCCCAATTACTCACTCATCCTATTGCCTATAAGAGGATTGTACATCTTCATCTGTTGTCATGTAACTGGCAATGCCGCTTCAGTGCGGAAGGCAAAAACATCCTGTCCCCACTGCTGTTGGGCTTAGCTATGTCATGCACTTTGGTCAAGAGGCATCAACAGTTTCTCCCAATCATCTTGTTCTTTTCCCTCTGCCACAAGACCAAGATGATTTCATGCCATGAGAATGTCATGAAAACAGCTTCTCATTCAACATGTATCATAAAAAAAGGCACATGAAGAAGGGACACAGGAGCCAACTCATGATAACTCATATGTAACATGAGTGAGGTCTGTGGGTTGCTTATTACCACAGTTTGTTACAAAGCACACAAATACAAAATCAATACCAGAAATGGGTGTGGCCAAGTAATATGCTTAACCAATAGATTATGACTGAAAGTGATGTAAATCAAGGCAAATCTTTAGAGAATTTCTACTTGCTTCTTGCTATTTCCCCTTTGCCATGAGAATGGCTTGTCTGGATCCCAGAATGAGAAGAAATTAGAAAGAGGCCATGATGACCAACCTGCAGTGGGTAGTGTGAATGAGAAATAAATGTTACTACAATCACTGAGACTGTTTGGTTTAGATTGTCACAGCAAAGCTAAATGATATATGCGTTTCCTGATTTTCTTTCTACTTTTCATTAGCCTTTCTTAAACCACCGCCATTATGTCTAGTCCCAGGGAAATGAACAGGAGACAGGGGGTCACAAAAGGCAGATTAACAAGAGAACTATAAACAGATGTTTATTACCATGGATTGTTCAAACATAACATGAGTATACTCAGCGATGAATAACTCAAAAGTGTGGTTAGAATTTGGGCTTACACAACATACTAACGACAACAAAAAGCAGGAAATTTTCAGAGAAATGGCAAGGCAAAAGAAAAGGACTTTGAATTTTTATGGGTGGCAAATAATGGGCAGGCAAATATGGGGAAACTAATGGTAGATAAGGGCTAATGTCAGCAAAAATTGTCAGGTAGATTTCTCTGGATCCGTCTCCAGGCTGTTAAGGGTCTAGAGTTTTCTCCAGTGATCAACTTCTGTCCTTCTTGATGCAGAGGAAAACGAGAACACCTTTGCAGATTTATGTCCTGCTTTTAGGCAAATAGGGGAAGACAGAGAGCTTTTCTTGTATTTGCTCTTTCTCAATTGCTTTCAGCTCAAAATAATCCTTATGTCAAAGTGGTATTTTGGGGTGGCACATTCTGCTATCTTTCATGTTTTGTTATCTAAAGAAGATAAAGAGATTTGTCAAAGACTGAGTAGTCTCCTCTGCGTAGAAGGCAGAATAGTTCCTACAATATCTACTAGGTCACTACACACCCCGGACCTTCTAAAGATTTTCATACTGATTACACTTTAATAACCGGAAAAAAACGGAAATGACTTCTCTACCTGCCCTAACTGTGAATTCAGTCATGTCAAGACTTTTTTTCTTCCAGCTCCCTATTTTCTGCCTGTACCCTTCCTGCTTCTTCCCCTGTTGGTGGGCAGTTTATTAAGCCAGAGCAAAGCATCTTTGTTAGCACAAAAATACAGAGAGATTGTGCTACAGGGGAGGGGCGACAGAAGCCAGAGAAAGGACACTTTGTTTTTAGCTGCTCTACTCTGAAGAAGCTAGAGAGCAGAAGTCTCTCCAGTGATCACAATAGATGCAGCCATCACTGGTCACTCAGAGGAAGACGACAGGGAAAGAAACCACCTGGAGGTGACGGTGAGGAAGAGAGGTAGACTTGGGAGTTGGGACTTCAGGAAAATCATCCATGGAGTAAAAAGACCATTTGTGAGTCAGTTGGTGCTGCTCTATTATAACAGCGCACCAACAATTGTCAACAGTGTCAGTGATAAACTATTTCTCTATGAAAGCATCTTTTTAAAAAAAATCTAAATTCTAAATCATTGTTACAGTTTCTATTGAGCATTTTTTAATTGTGGTAAAATACGCATAACATAAAAGTTACCATCTTAACCATTTTTAAGAGTATAGTTCAGTTTGGTATTAAGTAAGCATTGTTGTGTAACCATCAGCATCATCTACCTCTAGAATTCTCTTCATCTTGCAAATTGAAACTCTATACCCATTGAACACCAACTTCCCTTTCCCCTCTCTTAGCCCATGGCAACCACCATTTTACTTTGTTTCTATAAGTTTGACTATTCTGGGTACCTCATATAAGTAAGAATATATAATATTTGTCCTTCTGTGACTGGCTTATTTCACTTAGCATAATGCCCTCAAGTTTTATTCATGTTGTAGCATGTTTCAGAATTCTTTTTAAGGCAGAATAATATTCCATTGTATGTATATACTACATTTCATTTATCGATTCATCTGTCAATAGATATTTGGGTTGCTTCGACTTTTGACTGTTGAGAATAATGCTGTTGTGAATATAGGAGTACAAGTATTTCTCCAAGACTGTTTTTAATTCTTTGGGGTATATACGCAGAAGTGGAATTGATGGATAATATGCTAATCTTTTGAAGGACTACAATACTATTTTCCATAATGGTCACACAATTTTTCATTCCCACCAACAGTGCAAGAGTTCCAATTTCTTCACATGCTCACCAACACTATTATTTTCTTGTTTTTTGTTTGTTTGTTTGTTTTTGATAACAGCCACTCTAATGATCCTAAAGCATGTGAGGTGGTATATCATTGTGGTTTTGATTTGCATTTCCCTAATGGTTAGTCACATTTAGCATCTTTTCATGTGTCTATTGGGTATTCGCATATCTTCTTTGGAGAAATATCCATTCAAAACTTTTACCTATTTTTAATTTAGTTGTTTGGTTTTTGCTGTTGAGTTGATGAGTTTTAAGTTTTGTTTCAAGATAGGACTTTTTTTTTTATTATTCATTCTTTATTTAAAAATAAAATACATTGTATTCTATAAGGAAGTTAATTCAGAAAACTTCTAGTTTACTAGTCGACCCACCAACATGGGCAGACTCAAGTATATAAATTCATTTGGAAAATATGTTTATAATAGGAAGGTTCCAGATTACTTCAGGTTCAGTTTAGTTCTCCAACATTTGGAGAACAACATATCCTGCATTTAAATAATATTCTCTAAATAAATTATGATAGCACAATGATTGTGAAAACAAAGAAATAGAACTCGAGTTACTTAAATGCTGCCACTCTTTGTGACCAGTTGGAATTTCTATTTATGTCTAAAATTTAAAACAGGGATAGGCACAACATTTTTATTTGGTAAATGCAAATATTAGTTTATGCATGAAAACTTTTATTGGAATTGAATAATATCTTTAAATTTGAAATTAATTTTTAATTGTTAAAGAACGAATCATGAAAATAAAGTGTAATCTTTTTCAGGCTTACCTGAATTGGACCTTTTGCAGACATTTTAGTCTTATTATATTTTATTTAATATTATTGTTTTTATTTGCATAATTAAAGAGAGTCAACAAAATAAAATGCTTATTGTCTATATCTCTTTTTTGGTCATTGTTATTATATATGTCATTTCAAGATTATTACTGAAAATAATTGTATCACCTAGAGACGAGATGTTAAAAGTGGTCTACATACTAGATGTGTCGCCACCTTCCATATCCACCACCTCATCTTGTACTGCACTGGGTGGCACTGCGTGGCTGTGATGTGACCTTTGCAGATCTGCCCTCATCATAGAAAAGAAGAGTATTGTGGGGTCGCCAATGTTAAAAAATCTTTCCAATAAATAACTTCGGCATTATTAAAAGCATTATTTGAGCAGAATGATGTTTTAAATTAGTTTGAATATAACAACGGAATAAGGCAGAAGAAAGAAAGGAAGCAGCTTTACCACAAATGTCCTCTGTGTCACACTGGTGCCTTCTCTTAAAGGCTCACACTCAATCTCCTTCATAACTGGGGGTTTCTCACTTGGACCATGGGTTGCGCTGCACAAAGTGTTCAGTTCTGAGGTGCTTCACCTGGAAAGATCAGCAGAATCTGGCACAAACAGTGTCTCTCAGACCAACCAGATACAAAGAGGAGGATGCCAGGACAGCCGCCCAACTGTTTGGAAAGTGGCGTGAATCCGGCTGGACACTCCTGGTGGAGGCCATGTGGCAGTTGTTAAATGTTGAGCTCAGGCTGCCAGAATCAGCTTTCCTCACCCTTTCAGTTGGCTTTGGTGAGTGAAAAATCAGTGTGTTTCTTTAAATCCAGAGCTGTCGTAGGCCCCTGTCCAAACTGGTTGCTACCCTTTCTGTTCCACAGAAACCTTTTCTGCCAAGGCTCTGAATCTTTCTTTTCTTCCCAAACAAAATGTGCTTTCTGCATTTGGCTTCTCTTAGAACACATCTAAGATGGATTTGATAAAGTCTGTGCATTATTTAGGAAAAAGACAGGATACTTTCTGACATAGAAGATTCTCTGTAATCCAATTTGTTTCTTAATTTTATACTGAAATGTAACATATAACAGAGAAGTACATAAATTCCAAGTGAATAGCCTGACGAATTTTCGCAAAGTGAACCCACCCTTGTAACCACCATCAGATCAAGAAAGAGAACATTACTAGCATCCCAGGAGATCTCTCGAGTCCCCTTCTAGTCACTAGTCCCCAACAAGGGTCATCGCTATCCTCACTTCATTCGTCAAAGATAAATTTTGACAGCATCGAACTTCATAGTATTTTGTCATATGTACGCTTATGTGTCTGGTTGTTTAAGTGTAACATCATGCATGTGAAAGTCATTTTACTGTTATGTGTTTATTCTTCTTGCTGTACAGTATTCCATTGTAAGAATATAGCACAATTAATTTATTTATTCTACTACTAATGGGCACTTGAGATGTTTCAACCTGGGGTTATTATAAATGATTCACAAATAGATATATTTATCTGAACCATAGGCACGCTGGGTCATAGAATATGGTGTGTTCATCTTTTATAGACACTACCAAATAGTGTCCCAAAGTGCTTGTATCAATTTACACTCCTCCCATCAGCGGTGTAGTCATGTGACTGCTGCCTAGCAGCATCGAATTATAGTTTATATTTCTCTGATAACCAAAAATGTTGAGAGCCTTTTCATATACTTATCGAAATTTTGGAAATCTTTTGTTAAATACCTGTTCTAGTCTTTCTATTGGGTTCTCTGTCTTTGCCTCATTGTTTTTACAGTAAGAAACTGAGGATATGAATGAGTCTTCAATTAGATAAATGTGTTGCAAATATCTCCTCACATTCCATGGCTTGTCTTTTCACACACTTAGTTACATGCTTTAATAAACAGAAGTTGTTAATTTCAATGTAAACCAACTTAGCAATTTTTTTTTATAGTTGGTCTTTTCTGGATCTGGTTTACTAAATTTTTTCCTTCTTGAAGAATCCAAGCTACCATCGATCCCCTATTCAAAATCAGGCACCATGGCTAAGTATCTTATTTGGAAACTCTTACTCCCTATGGTGATCCCTCCGAACTCAATTCTTCCTCCCTTCTTATTCCCCCAAAATATATAACAGCATGGACCATGGTATTAAATTCCATAAGTCTAACTACCCTACTTTGTAAAATACATAAAAATATCCCATCACAATAGTGAAAGTTCTCTCCTGAGCCTTTTACAAAAACGGTATTTCAAACCACTTGTCTTTCTTCCGTGAGATAGAGAGAGAACTACCCCTCTCGACAGCCGCTCTGCTACACATGCCTATTACGCTTTCTTTTCTGAGAAAGAAGCAATTGTTCTTACACTGACGGAAACTGCAAGCAGGAAAGTTCTTAATCTGCTTTTTTCTAATGCTCTTCCTCAGTAACAAATTTTGAGATTTTGATATACAATCTGCTATACTAAAAGCCAAATCGCATTTGTGACACAAAGAAGCATACCTAGTGTTTGGAATAAGAAAAATTGTACCAACCTGTGTTTCCATCATTTGTTTTTTATTAGCCATTGCAGGAACTGCAGTTGGGAGATGGTAATGACCATTTCACAGAGTCTGGAGGAGGCGTAAATGAGATAATGTGTCTGAAAATATTTGCATAATCTAAAACACACATACACACAATAAAAATTACCCATGTTATTATTTCGAATGATTGGAAATTTTAAACACTTAAATTAATTAGATTGGTAACAGCAGCTTACATTTATTGAACTATGTATGTAAACATTTTACATGCCTTAACTCATCTAAGTCCCTCAGTAACCCAACAGGTAGTTTCTGTTAATCAATTCATTTCCAAATGAGGCAACAGAGGTACAAAAAATTCAGGAACTCACTGTGGGTCACACGGCTAGTGAGAGTAATAAAATAGTAACCCAAGCAGATGGCTGCAGAGTTTTTACACTTAAGGAAATTGTGTGATGCCCACAGCCTTGAACTTGATTGATAGAGGAAACTCCCAGCCCTATGATGACTGTATTATAAGGAATATGAATCTTCTGTCAAATGCTGTTGTTAGACCTCTTGATAGATGGGGCATCTATCACGATTTCAGAAGCATGTTTTAGAAGAAGGGGAATTCATATATGTTGAACAGTTAAATAAATGTACTTTTAAGTATTTTACAACCACATGAAACAGATATCATTATCTCCATTTTACAGATAAGAAACAAAGACTTATAGAGATTAAATAATTCGCCGATTCATAGATTTAGGGATAATATTACGGTTCAAACTCATATAAAGAGCTCTTTTCCCTAAGCCATGTTTCTCAAGACATTTAAGATCTTGCAGTCGGGAATGGTGTAGGACATGATTACACCTTAGAATTCAGAAAAAAGAGAAATTAACAAGGTGTTTTTATCACTACAGTCAAATATTATGTAACATTAGTACCTCTTAATAGATCTCTAAAACTGATATTTCTTTTCTTAAATATATAATTGAAAACGGTGATAAAGGGCAAGAAAATGCATGGGCTATTCCTCATGAAATAATGAAAATTACAAAACTGTCAGAGAATCATGACGATAAAGCTTTCTATACTAATGAATGACCATCCACTCATAATTTCAACCACATCAGTAAAAACCAACAGCTGCCTCTGATTATTTAATCTCTTTCTGTCCGGGCTGCCTTGAAGGGATCCTAAATTAGATACTAGTCAAGTTAACATTCCTAATGAACGGCCCTTCTGTAGTAATGATGTAGTGATAACCACCTGAACACACGTTTAATAATGAGAGAAAGTTCTGGAAACTTAATAAGGGACAACAAATGCGTTAACAAAAATTGAAGAAAAGTCACCAATTTATAAACATTTTCTTTAGGATTATTAAAACCTATCAGGAAAATTAACAATAACAGCAATGAATTGTCCTTTGGCTTTATAGGATAAAAAATTAAGAGAGTAAATTTATTTTCTAAATTTTATACACATCCACATAGATGAGAAATCAAAGCACATGTCTAAAAACAGCCAAAAATGTGTTTGTTTATCTACAAATGATTACTATTTTCCTCCTTTTATCAGGGAAAGAATGCTTACATGTAAAATTTTTATGATTTATATTAAAGATTTAATATATTCAGGATGCAGAGCTATGTTTAAACTAGCAGTCATTTTATAGCCTTTTATAATAAAATACCTTGTTAATCAACCAAAAATTTTGTTAAAATATAATGAGCCTGATGGTGCCACTTGTAGGTGATAGGTCAAGCTAAAAATAAAACTCAGTCATTTTACAGAATTCTTAATAGAATTTATATCTTCATTTTCTGGGGATAGCAAAAGAAAAAAAAATCCATTCTTGGGTATCCAGATATTATATTATTTCTTTCTACAGCAAATGAAAAAAAAAGAGAGAGTTCATGGGAAAGACTACTAGTCTTAAAATATGTAGATTTGAAACAAAATAAACCAGTGCTAGGCTTCACCTTGATCTGTCTTTGGTGAGTGTTCAAAATCTAGAAATTGGGCCATGTTGGCCTCCAGGCTTTGATTTCTGTGGCCATTCTCCGCTTTGCAGCTGCTATCACATCTGGAGCTTCCTCCATCTTCCCTCATCTTCAATTCAGGGATATCACAGAAGAGGGGTCTTGTAATAAGCCAGTTCTTGTCCCTGTCTCAAGGCTACCACGAGGCGATGCTGTGATTTATCGTCTGTGTCGCAAGCTTCATGGGAGAGATGACGGAAGTCAGTATGGCTCAGATCAGCCACTGAAACTTAAACAGGCACTTCTTAAACAAAAAGGTAACAGTTAAGTTAAATGAAACTGCGTTCTGGAAGTTATCTTACATCTGGATGTAATACACAAAAGACAGATTTAGATTTAATAGAGAATTTTTTGGAAGTCCTGAGGGTAGAGAAAGAAAGCATTTGGGAAAAAAAGGTGCAAAACTTCCATTTTAATTGAGCAACATCTGTGGGAACACAGATCGAGGAGAGGGTAACCAAACACTGGGTTAGGGAAGTTTCTCCCTGGGATAGATCTGGGGAAAGTGAGAAAATCTAGACTAATATTTTGATATTCTAGAATAATATAATAGGAAAACAAAAAATAAATAAATGTGTTAGGCTGCTTCTATAGTTAAAAATTTGGTCCATTTTCTCTTTATTGATTTTCAAAGTCAAGCCATTTCCCCTTAATGGTTTTTATTTTTTTCTGCTGACATAGTCATGTTTATTGGACTCTCTTTTTATTTATTTATTTATTTTTACAACTCTTTGATTACAATGTTAACTCCTATTACACCTGAAGACTCCCCTAGCAAGCACTACTTGCTGGGATTCTGTTCCTCCATCCCCAATCCAAAGGGCCTATGTAGCAGGGTAAAGGGTGAGCTGATGTAGTTTTACACTTTATTTCCTTTTCCCTTTTGTCTTAATGTATTTGTTAATAGTGCACCT
>NW_011888826.1:4618023-4619767 GCF_000151845.1 Pteropus vampyrus
AATAAGCCAGTTCTTGTCCCTGTCTCAAGGCTACCACGAGGCGATGCTGTGATTTATCGTCTGTGTCGCAAGCTTCATGGGAGAGATGACGGAAGTCAGTATGGCTCAGATCAGCCACTGAAACTTAAACAGGCACTTCTTAAACAAAAAGGTAACAGTTAAGTTAAATGAAACTGCGTTCTGGAAGTTATCTTACATCTGGATGTAATACACAAAAGACAGATTTAGATTTAATAGAGAATTTTTTGGAAGTCCTGAGGGTAGAGAAAGAAAGCATTTGGGAAAAAAAGGTGCAAAACTTCCATTTTAATTGAGCAACATCTGTGGGAACACAGATCGAGGAGAGGGTAACCAAACACTGGGTTAGGGAAGTTTCTCCCTGGGATAGATCTGGGGAAAGAGAGAAAATCTAGACTAATATTTTGATATTCTAGAATAATATAATAGGAAAACAAAAAATAAATAAATGTGTTAGGCTGCTTCTATAGTTAAAAATTTGGTCCATTTTCTCTTTATTGATTTTCAAAGTCAAGCCATTTCCCCTTAATGGTTTTTATTTTTTTCTGCTGACATAGTCATGTTTATTGGACTCTCTTTTTATTTATTTATTTATTTTTACAACTCTTTGATTACAATGTTAACTCCTATTACACCTGAAGACTCCCCTAGCAAGCACTACTTGCTGGGATTCTGTTCCTCCATCCCCAATCCAAAGGGCCTATGTAGCAGGGTAAAGGGTGAGCTGATGTAGTTTTACACTTTATTTCCTTTTCCCTTTTGTCTTAATGTATTTGTTAATAGTGCACCTCGACTCCTCCTTCTTGATGCACAAAGCAAATTCACACACACTACCCACTCAGTCATTCAATTAACAATTACTGAAACTATATTGTGTTCCAGCACTCTGTTAGGCACTAATCAGATAGAGCAATCACATTAGGTACATGGAGCAGGCAGTGTTATCTTCATTTGTAGGCAATAAAACTACACTCCCGATTGGTAAATGGATGAAGTGAGGCAAATGGGAAAAGCATGGGTAAAAGAGACTAACCGACTCAAATCAGTTACTAATTAAGGGACTCTGAGTTTATGGTTTAATCTCTGTTAGCCTCAATCTTCTCATCTACAACATATAGACATTGATAGTAACCTCAGAGTGGATTCTGAAGATAAAATCAGACACTATGTGCAAAATGTCTCATGTAGTGGTGGCACATAGTGTGCACTCTGTAAGGGACAGTCATCATGGTAGTAGAGAGAGCCAAATGCTGTCACAGAAAGAAAAAAGACTGGGATCCTGCAAACATGTGCTCAAATCTTTGTTCCGCCCCTGGGGAAACAAGTAATTAAAATTCTGCCTCTGCGTCTCCTTAGCTATAAAATGATATAATCATATTTCCTACCTTCAAGGAGTATTAACAAAATTAAATGAAAAACAGCACATTTCCTAGTGAATCATATGTTCAGGGAAAGGTAATCCTGCATTTGTACAGCACACATTTTTGATGTCAAACATCATACTCTGCCCTAGGCTTATAGTTATTGAGAGCACTGAGACCTTGGATTATTTCACTGCTACCTACCGTGACAGCAAGAAAGAGAGAATGAACACTCAAGTTCTCTGAATCAAATTGCTGTTTTCTCTTCTTTATACATCAATACTGCTTTGCAAGGGAAGGCGGGGGAAAGGCATTATTTAAAACTGTAGAGTATAATCTCATGAGTAACCAAAATAAACAAAGAA
>NW_011888826.1:4620521-4625310 GCF_000151845.1 Pteropus vampyrus
CGATCTGACCGAATACTTCATTTCCATGCTACGAAACACTGTGCAACGCCACGGCCACATTTAATAGCCCAAAGTACAAAAGGAAACCTGTCATCCTCTTAAAACTATCAAGCACTGAAGAATGAAGCTGGGAGCAGAACATGTGGAATGTGCTTTTAACACACTTCTGGGTTCTCAAAACAAGCTAGGATTGGTTCACATGAGCCCTACTCAGCTTCCAAGCATAGCCGTCTGCAGAATTATTTCAGAAATTGCTCTGCAGTAGTTTCCTATACATATGTGTGTGTGTGTTTTGTGTGTGTGTGTGTGTGTGTGTGTGTGTGTGTGTGTGTGTGTACACATACATACATATATATATTTGGAAAGAGAAGCGTTGTCTAAAACTATCTCAAGTATTTCACTCTATAGCACAGGAAGTGTTTTTATCTTAAAGTGAGCAATCGCTTTCTTAGATGGGTAGTGATTTAACAATTAAAATTGGTTTGATTTGGCTAATTTATTTTCCCAAAGAGAGCCTACATGCTATTAAGAGTGTGTGATCCTAATGTCTACTGGCTTCATAGCTCCCATGTACACAATCGCAAGACCTGATGAACACCTTTCCCTACTGAAATAGATTCCACTTATTTATTCAAGAGTTCAGACAGTTTCCTCCCATGGGCCCACAAACCAACCAGGAAGCATCATCTTCTCTACTGTCCACTCTTTCTTCTGATCCCACTTGTCCTTGTCTGCATAAAGCCACTAAGAAAAGCTTTATCACCATCACTGCACATAATGAAATGTCACACTGTCCATGCTGAAAAGGCAGTTTCTGAGTGTCCCTAAAATGCATAGGCCTCAGCATGCTAAAGTGTACAGGGTCCTGTGCAAAGCTAGGGGTAGAGGTCTTTCCCACTCCTATGACACGGCTCTTGAGACTGTCCCCTGAACAGTTCTGTTAACTCATAGCTTTTATTTTTTGCCCGGAATAATACCAGGTTTCTTATGAAAATTACTTTTAAATATCCATAGTCATGGTATCTCAAATGGAATCTGCAGAATTCAAAGAGAGATAGTTGCCATAATATTCCCTCCATATTCCCTCCATATTCCACCACTTTCAACTAAAACCCCTCCCTCGCTCCTTCACCAATTGCATAAGTTCCCATGTGGTTTTCAGCAGATTCAAGCAGATATTGGGTTGGAGAAGGAGAGAGTGGAGGAAGGCATGGAGGAAGAGGGGGATGTTTGTATGAATAGTATCTTTGTCTCAGCTCAGCCAGATTAAGAGTCTCAGATGTAAGATTAAGGAATATTGGTTTTTAACCATACTCGAAGATGAAAGTTTCCATTGTTAGAATCATTCATCACACATGACATTTGCCCTCAAGCTTAAACAATACATGGCAGAGTTCAGAGCCGTTGACAAGAAATCAGGACATTTTGATTCCAGTCCTGACTCTGCTCCTTTCTAGCCCGTGTCCATGGACACACCTGAGGGAAAGCACTTTGTCGTGTCCAGAAAGCACTATGTCTTATTCACACAGCCTTACAACTGTCAATTAATATTTTTAACACGAATTTCATTGAGCTTTTCCCCATCCCATCTATAAAGTTAAAGTGATAAGAGCTATCTTATCTGCCAAATGAAGCTGTAAAAAGACATATATATGAACATGCCTGCTGAATGTCTCCCTTCCCGCTATGAGTTAAAACTCAATCCTAATGAAGTCTGATAAACATGGGATCACTCTGCTGTCACTCCTCTCCAGGAAGAGAACCAGGGGCCGACTTTCTAAATCCTTCCTTCCAAGTACACAGACGTCTCCTTCAAAGGCTGCTTCACGGTCAGAATATGAGATCCTCTTTCTCACGATAATCTGCTTTTATTCAAGCACTAGCATTCAAGAAGAATTTTTTTAAAGGTGTTTATTATTCATTTTATCCTAAGTATCTCCTTCTATTTTTCACTGTAAAATGGCTAGTGCCACCTACTGAAAAGGCCACACCTGCCTGATAATGCAACAGCATGACTAAAGACCCTGAATGGCCTGGCCCCTCACATGACTACAGAGAACAGAGTCCTGAGGGATGCTTACCAAACGTGGAGCCCGTGCCGGAAATAAGCTCCTGTTGCGTTTAAGCCACTGGGATTTCAGGGTTAATCTGCAAACTCAGTGTAATCCAGTCTCTCCTAAGACATTCAGGCTCATGACAAAAACCCACTTTTGTTGGGCTTTTAAATAGTTTTTAACTATTGTGTGAGTTAAGAACATACTAAGAAACAGTGGCCACATTCTAAGGGTCAAGATCCCCCAGACTCTAGTCCAACTTGGACAACTAACTTGTGTGGCTTTGATCAACTCATTGTATGGTATAGGCCTAATTCTCTTCTTTTAATAAATGAGGAGAGAGGACCAACTTAGTTTTAAAGAGCAGTCAGGTCCAGATTCTATAAATGAACTTCCAGTTTTATGTCTAGGAACCTACCCACTATCTATAACTTTCTTTTTGTAGCACTATGTTTTCTTCAAAAAGTTAAAATAAAATTTTGACTGACGATTGGTTGGAACACAATCTACTTATTAGTGTCGAATTACATTAAAGTCAAAATCTCATTTGTTGCCAAGTTATTTATAAATCCTGTGTTTCTGTGGAAGCAATTCTACCTTATAAAGTAAGTTGTGTATGTGTTTTAACACCTCACAATTTACGCAACAGAACACACAAAAAACATAACCCAACAGAATTCAAAATTAAGTGTATTATCAGGGAATTAACTAACAAAGTGATAATGATTATAGTCAGGATAATAAAGAAAAAGTTGCTCTAGAAAGAAACAGAAATGAAAAATAATGAAACTAAGTTATCATCAAAGCAAACTGGGCAATTTCCTATATGATAGAGAAGTAATCCTTTTTTAATCCATGAGGTCCATTTCTGGCTTTTGATTCTTTTGCTACAGAGCTTTGGGAGAGCCTTAGAAATATTGTGTTACAGCAAGCAATCACACCCAATGGTTTCTAGAAGGAATATGGGAGAGCCAAAGCTCTTCGTTTCGATATGAATTAAATTTTCATCCCTGGTTTTGGAGTCGAAGTACTGGCACATGCTCAGGTTTTCCCCCTGACATTTGCCTTGGCTATAGTGCTAAGCTTCAACTGCATCAATTAACATCTCATGCCTTGCCCAATCTATTTCCTGCTTGTCGCCTAACATTTTACTTTAATAGTTTTCACATTTCACATTTCCTCTTCTGAACAAACGTATACTTATGCCATGATTGGGCACCAACATAATCAAGTCATGTTTGTTTATTCATTCTTACCGCTTAGACCCATGTTTGGGAAATGAATACCTTTACTTTTGAAAAGTGAATAAAGAATGCAAATTTGTGCAGGTTGAGTCTGTCATAAATACTAATAACCATGCCTTAGTTGAGTTACCTGAGTCATAACTTAAATAAATAAACAAATACACACACACACACACACACACACACACACACACATACAGAAAGTAGAATAGATCAGATAGATCTGTTAGAATTAAAATGAATAAGAAAAATTTTGCTCCCTTATAGTTAGACTATGTATATATATACACATATATATTTACTTTGTGATACTAATTTACTTTCATAAAAGTGTATAAGACAAGGAAAATAAGTATAGATGGAATAATATTTTGAAAATCATTTATGAGCTTTCCTCTTTGCCTTTCATAACCTTGTACATTGGCCAGCCCAAAGCATCCATATGTCTGGGAGGAGATTAGTATTTCTTACAGGAGGAGTTAATGAGAATGAATGAGGCAAAATTCAGCATCTGACATTCACAAGATTTTACAGCATGACAAGAGACTTGAGGGCCAGGCATTGTTGAGAAGGAAAGGTTTTTCCGATCCCCTCTTCTCCTCCCTTAGCATAGCTACCACAAAGCTGGAAGACCCACGTTCAGTGTGTTCTCCTCCAGGTCAGAGGTTTTCTTTCTGCCCGAAAGGTAGAGGCCATTAACTTGATACTCTAAGGTAAAAGCAAGATACGATTGAGGGGAAATGAAAGAAAAGCCTGATCCTATATGATCTCAAGAGATGCTCAGAAGAACAAAGAGAAGGAGAGGCATGAGCCAGTGAGATGCATCTGCCCCACTTCCCCCTGAGGCCCAGAGACGGGGTGAAGTAAGAGTTAAGAGACACAGACACCAGCGATGACAGTCTCTTCTGGCTTCCATTCCTCCTGTGGGTTTCTGGGAAGATTTCTCTCTGACAGCGGTCTACCATCTGTATGCGGCTTAGTGCAGCAGAGCGAGGACTTGAGTTTCATTCTTGATTTCATTACAGGATAGACAGAAAAGTGTGGCACCTGAGGGTCTGGCTGGGGAGATTGCCGGAATGGCGTTGCCATAGTGAGACAATGTTCTGTGGCAAGAACTGCAAGATGACCGCCTGCCTGTGATCAAATGGGAACTGCAACCAGGCCCTAGAGGAATCCGTGCTACAGAAAGAGCAGAGTTGAGGAAGAGCTGGAGGCACCGCTGGAAAACGCCCAGGTGTTCACCAGCCACAGACTTCAGCAGGGGCCAGCGGGGACCCAGCACCCAGACTCACATACAACAGGAGCAAGAAGACACTGGGCCTAAGGACTCCCAAAGTCTCCTCTCTGCTTTATGATCAATTAAGCCTTAGATGTCATCTTGAAAATTCAGAAGAAGCCAGGAGAGGGATGGATAACTAGAAAATCAAAGACACAACACATTAACAAAGGTGACTGTTCAAATTACTATCTCATTATTCATCTCTACAGACT
>NW_011888826.1:4625360-4644938 GCF_000151845.1 Pteropus vampyrus
AAAAGCCTGATCCTATATGATCTCAAGAGATGCTCAGAAGAACAAAGAGAAGGAGAGGCATGAGCCAGTGAGATGCATCTGCCCCACTTCCCCCTGAGGCCCAGAGACGGGGTGAAGTAAGAGTTAAGAGACACAGACACCAGCGATGACAGTCTCTTCTGGCTTCCATTCCTCCTGTGGGTTTCTGGGAAAATTTCTCTCTGACAGCGGTCTACCATCTGTATGCGGCTTAGTGCAGCAGAGCGAGGACTTGAGTTTCATTCTTGATTTCATTACAGGATAGACAGAAAAGTGTGGCACCTGAGGGTCTGGCTGGGGAGATTGCCAGAATGGCGTTGCCATAGTGAGACAATGTTCTGTGGCAAGAACTGCAAGATGACCGCCTGCCTGTGATCAAATGGGAACTGCAACCAGGCCCTAGAGGAATCTGTGCTACAGAAAGAGCAGAGTTGAGGAAGAGCTGGAGGCACCGCTGGAAAACGCCCAGGTGTTCACCAGCCACAGACTTCAGCAGGGGCCAGCGGGGACCCAGCACCCAGACTCACATACAACAGGAGCAAGAAGACACTGGGCCTAAGGACTCCCAAAGTCTCCTCTCTGCTTTATGATCAATTAAGCCTTAGATGTCATCTTGAAAATTCAGAAGAAGCCAGGAGAGGGATGGATAACTAGAAAATCAAAGACACAACACATTAACAAAGGTGACTGTTCAAATTACTATCTCATTATTCATCTCTACAGACTAAAATGTTAGTTCTTCTCTTCCATTGCTGGGAAGTCATAAAGGAAACAAGATTACTATAAACAAAAGATATTACATTTTCTTTACAAATACAAGCTGTTATATTAGAACTTTCAGTGCAATACACAAAGTATTTCTGTGTGGTGTGGTGGATTGTATTACTATCGACAAGTATTAAGTGGCTTTTCTGCAAGAGATTTATTCACCTCACCCCATTACACTGTGGTCCACGTGATTTGCTTTGTCCAATAAAAAGTTCAAAGAACTGACATCTCATTTCCACACAGACCCTTAAGAGCCAGCTTATGGTTCACTGTGATTTGTTTTCCACTGATCTCCAAATGGTGGAAGCACACGTCAAGATGGAGCCCCCATCAGCCTGAGCTTTTAAGCAACTACCACGAGCAGAGCCCTCAAGTTAACCCAAAAGGGACATGTAGTGTGTGCAAAAATTTAACTTTTATAAGCCACTGAATTTTTAGGCTGTAGGTTATTGCAATATAAGCTAACCTGTTTGGTTTCATATATACGTAAATATATATAAAATAGAATTAAAAATGTTTGATGATTCCATTTTGCTTTTGATGAATTTAAAGAAAATTTACAGGATGGATTTAAAAGGTCTCTGTTTCATTCAAATTACTTTAAAATTGGGCTGAGACATGCTCATACTAAGATTAAAGAAAAAAGGTTTAAAAACCTACTGTGAGTGGCTAAGCTCTTATAAAGTAGCTTTCAAAGAAATTCTGTATGAAGGGAATAAATTTTATACAAAGGATATCTTTTCTCACCATTAGTTTTCTTAAGATTCTTTGCTTTTTATTATGAAAATTTATAAACAACTATAAAAGTAGACAGTATGAGCCCAAATGTGCCCACGCATCCAGCTTCAACAACTTAATCAACTCATGGTTAATTCCTTTACTCATATCCATTTCAACCTACCACAGATTATTTTAAGCAAATTTCAGGCATCATGTCATATATTTCATTATATATATCAGATATAATTGTTTTTGTATAAGCCCCTGAACGATAAGAAGTTTTCCTTTGAACACAGGCAAAAATAGACAATGGTAGCTCCTTAATATTATCGAAAATCTCATCAGTGTTCTAATTTCCTTGATTTTCTTTATTTTTATTAGTTGTATGTTTGCATCAGTATTCGAACAAGGTCCAACATCGAGTCCAATTTCTACTATGTTGATGTGTCTCAAGAACAGATTCTCCCTCCATATTTTTTTTGTCCTTGCAGTTTGGGTTATTATTGTTGAAGAAACAGTACCATGATCCTAGAGGTTTCTCATTATCTAGATATTGCTGATTGCATCATGTGGTGTCATTGAACATGTTCCTCTGACCCCTTAGTTATCGTAATTTGATATTCAGATCAGTAGTTAGATTAGGTCTGGTCACATTCAGGTTTAATTTGGAGAAAATACTACTTCATTGAGTTGAACGTATTTGATGTATTTCATTTTATAAACTATGATGCTTATTGATTCTCAAGTTGTTCTATCTTCGGTCTGTGGTAACTTTCCAAGATGGGCCCTGAATCTTTGTAGCACAGCTCTGGTAATTTTGGATGCCTTCCCTGTTCTCGGTATGATGAGATGTTCAAGGGTTATTGTTAATTTCCTGCCTGGCACCTGGGCTCTGCCATCCTCCAAAAAACCTTAGTTTCTTTAGCACGAGTCTGCAACCTGCGGATACCTATTGTGACAGAGTTGGTCATTTTTTTCCTAAATTTTTTTGATGAAATAAGCTAGAAAGTGTATATTTTAAGCAAATTTAAGATAGAATACATTATGAATTTGTACTAAAATTTTAAGTTAAAAAGCAGCTCTACAAGATTTTTACATAATCTCATCCATTTTACATCTCCTCATACTCTGAAAATCCCAGTTCTTAACGTCAAAAAGCTAATTAGCTTATTTGCTCCATCACACGGTACACACACACAGGCTCAGAATAACAAACCAACACCACCATCAAAAATGTAAGAGTTTTGAAAAGAGTAATTTTTTTATCCTTATGGTATAGTGTTGCGAACTCACTCTCTGAGCAGCTGTGCTGTCAACTGCATATAGAGTTAAGTTCATTTGTTTCATTTTCCTTCTGACTTTGAAGGATTACTTTTCAAAACTGAATTTTCTTTTCTAATTATGCAAAAGATTTACATTGCTTTAAAATTATAAAATCAAATCTACAACATAGCACATAAGCAAAGAAATCTAGCTTCTATCCCTATGCCTTCCACTCCATTTTCTCCCTCCTTTTTTGGGCAACTTTTACAATTTTCAATTTTTAACTATTTCTACATTTTTAATACAAAAATGTATGTGTGTGTTTGTGTGTGTGAATATATGGGTGAATATATATTTGGCCCCTTCTTTCTTACCTAGATTGTAATATACTGTAAGCAAATTTCTTCATCTTGCTTTTTCTCAAAATACATGGTTTAGAGATTGATCCAAGGTAAATACAGAGATATTCTTCATTCCACTTAAAAGTTATATAGTACTCCATCATGTGACTATGTTATAGTTTAGTCAATGAGTCCTTTATTAGGTAAAAAGGCAAATGCTTATCTAATTTTGCTAGATATTGCCAAATTCTCTTCCATAGGCAGGGTACAATTTTGCAATCCTACCACTTAAGTATGAAATTGCCTGTTTCTGCACAATCTACCAAATTATTTTAATCTTTTGGAGTTTTACAATCTGATCAATGAGAAAATATATTCCATAACAATTTTAATTTGTGTTTTTTCTCTTATAAGAAATATTTTTCATTTGGCTGAGAGTCATTTAAATCTGATTTTCTCTGAGTGAAGTGTTCATATCTATAGCTCATTTTTTTTTATTATAGTTGATGGTCTATTTTTTCCTTTATTTTTAGAAGCTTTTATAAACTAGGGATATTCATATTTTGCAAATATTTTTCCAGGTATGTTTTTTTTTTTGCTTATGTTATTTTTTGTTGTTGTTGATTTATTTTGTTTTGAAAGAGGCAATTGAACACAATCATAATTTTTAATGTAATCAAACTTATCTATCTTTTTCCTTATTGCTTCTGAGTTTTCAATCACACTTAAAGTTTTCCTCGCTATCAAGTTATAGAGAAATTCGCTTATATTTTTATCTAGTATTTGCTTGATGTCATATTTTTATATGTAAATTTCTATTATATTTGCAATTTATCTGGAATTCAATATAAAGAATGGATTTTTATAGCATAGTTTTTCAGTAATCCAGTGTACTTATTGAAAGTCTATCTATTACCCATTTACTTGAGATGCTGCCTTTATTACATTGCTAAATATAATTATGCATTTGAAGCTGTTACTAAATGTTCTATTTTGTTTCATTGCTCAATGTATATAAACCAAAACCAAAGTTTAATTATAGAGGCTTTATAGTATCTTTCAATATTTAGTAGGGGACAACCCTGTATCTTGCTTTTCTTCCTCTACAGGATTTTATAGCTATTCTTACTTATTTTCTTACAAATGAACATCGCCTCTCCAAATATCCAATGGCATTTTTATACAGAATACATTAAATATATGTCATTTTTAGGAATAACTGACATCTTCATGCTGTAGAGTCTTTCTATTCGTCAACATAGTATCAACTCGACTTTTGTGTCTTTCAGGGTATTTTATAGTTTCCTTACAGAGAATTTTAAAATTACTAAGTTAATGTCATAACAGTTTTTGTTATTGTTGTCATAAACACAGTCTGTATTCCATTATATTTTCTAACTGGTTTGTGTTTGAATACATGACTAGATAAAGCCTTTTGTAATCTTCTGCTTTATAAATTCTTTTTACTACTGTCTTATTTAAACTAAATTTCCTTTTATTCTTTGAAGTTTTCCAAATTCATAATTACATCATCTTCAAGCACAGTTTTACCTTTTCCTTTTGCATTCTTATGCCTCTAATTGTTCTATCTTTATCCAATTGCGTTGAGTAATTCACCTAAGTTAATGTTTAATATAAGACCTTTTTCCTGACTTTAACAAGAAAGCCTTTAGTGTTTCTCCATTAAGTACAATGAAGCCTTTGGCAATGAAATACACACACTCACACGCACACACACAAATATTGTCAGTTAAAGAAATATCCATTAATTCCTCCCTCATTTAGACTTGTTCACATGAATACATGTTGAATTTTATCAAATACATTTTCTGTGTCTATAGAGACAATCATATTATTTTTCTCCCAAACTCTTTTAATAAGATGGTTTATACAAACAGATTGTCTAATATTGATCTGCCCTTGTATTTCTAGAATAAATGGTTTTTTCATTTTAATGTACTCTTAGATTGTATTTGCTGATAATGTATTAAAGATTTTTACATCAATACTAACAAATGAAATGAGTCTGTAATTTTCTTTTGTTGCGATCTTTGTCAGGTTTGGGCAGCAATACTCCACGATGTACAGAAAGAATTTTGAAATTATCCATTCTTTATATATTCTGACCTGGTGTGAGTAGAACTGGGATTATTTTGTCTGTAATAGTTTGATACACCCTGTGAAGCCATATGGGCCATTTTACTTGGAAAAGCTCTTGAACTTCTTTGTTCTATTATAATTATAAGGCTTGTTTCAATGATCTCTCTCTATTAAAGTCAATTCTGTATTTTTCTTTAAAAGTGATTATCAATTTCATTTATTCATCATTTCATTTACTATGTGATTTGTTTTAGCCAATGGAGTTTTGTGAACGTGACACCAGCTGAGGCTTGAAAAGAAGTTGAATATTGAGAGTCTCTCTCTTGCTGCAGTTGAAGTGTTGTGACCACCATGCAAATGAGCCTGAGCTAGCCTGGTAGAGGATGCAAGTCCACATGGAGAAGAACCCAGATGCCACAGCAATCAGCCTACCAACAGTTAGACATGTGAGTTCATCTTAGATTGTCCAGACTCCAGGTGAGCAGAGAGCCCAATAAAAGTTAGCCACACCAGTCTAAACCAGTAGTCTATCTAGTCAAATCACAGAGAGAGAGGGAAAACAAGTGATTATTGTAAGCTGCTGACTTTGATGTTTGTTACATGACATGAGTTATATGACACAACTCAACATAAAACAGAATTACAAAATTCTGCTGGGTGATCAATTCATATAGTTATTGAAGAGGTGATGCTTAAAATGAGACCTGGAGGATGGAAAGAGCCAAGTTTTTGAATGGGAGGAAAATGGAATGGGATTAATGATGAAGAAGGAAGAGAATAATAAATGCTGAGGGTAGAGTTGGAAGACCATGCAGGAGATTGTTTTTTGGATTTTAAGTCCAATAAGTATAGGAGAAGCCATTTAAAAGTATAGGAGACAGGCAAGTAAAGTTAAAAATAAATCAGGGAGGAAATTTTAAGTTGGGATATACTACTGTTAATCTACTGGTTTCGATTTTCTGTGTTTCAACCATGTCTTGGGGAACAATACAGAGAGGTGGAGACTGTAGCAAACTAGAACACACATGCCTGACTAAAGGCAGCTGCCAAATCTCCAGTCACTTTTTAAATGCAAAATGCAGGCCCAGTGTTACCATGGCTTTTGGTTTTCCAAGAGAAGTAAGAAAATAACTAAAAGAAATCTTCCAATTTTTATTAAAAAATATTGTGACTTCTGAAACTTTTCCTTGTGCCCCCCACCCACACAAAAAAAATGCACAGATAATATATCTGTATACTGATTTAGGTCCTTAAGTCCCAATTTTAAGACTTGTTGATCTATAAAATTTTCAGTTGAACAGGAAAGGGGCAGAGTCTGACAAGTGAGGTTTTCAGTAAGGAAAAAAATCCCTGCCCCTCCAGGGTACAAACAGCAGAGATGCAGGACTTAAACAAAGTTGGAGGATAGGGGAACCATGAACTTGTAATAGGGGCCATTATCAGCTGGTATGTTGGGGTCGTTAGAGGTTAAAAGCAGACCATGGATACGGAACTTAAAAAAAATCAGGATGTCTTTGACTTCAAGAATCTCTTTTTTCTGTATCCTCTTTTTCTGGCTTTTTTTAGCAAAATTTTCTTTTCTGGCTTCTTCTAAATACTTCCAATTCCCTACTCAAATAGGTTTATTGTACTTTTTTCCCATTCCAGGATTTATTGTTTCAAGATCCTTCAAGTGAACTATTTTCTCAACCTCAAAAGTACATCTTATAGCAAATAAGCACATAAAAAGATGTTCCACATCATTAGCATTCAGGGAAATACCAATTAAAACCACAGGAGATATTACTACACATTCGTCAGTATGGCTGAAATGAAGAATCGTGACAACACCCAACGCTGGCATGGATGCAGAGAAACTGAATCACTCACATATTTTCGGTGGGAATGTAAAACAGTACAACCACTCTGGAAACAGTTTGACAGTTTCTTATAAAACTAAAGGCATAATTACTATGCAACCCCGTAATTTCACTTGCGGGCATTTCTCCCAGAGAAATGAATACTTACATTCACACAGAAACCTGTACACAAATGTTCTCAGCAGCTTTATTATAATAGCCAAAAACTAGAAACAACCCAGATGTCCTTCATGAAGTGCACAGTTAAACAAATTGTGACACAATCAGTAGGAACAAACTATCGATTTATAATTTTGTCTTTCTTATTAAGGTCTTCCATTCATCTAGATTTCTCTTTTATAAATAGAGTCATAAAGAGGTCCCAGTTACTATTCCCAGTACTACCTACTGAAAATCCACCACTCCCCTATTTTGAGATTCCACCTTCATCATATATCACATTTTCCATAGATATGAGCTTTCCGTCATGTTCCATAGGGCCATTTGCATGTTCTTGCACATGTCCTTGAGAGTTTTTGTTACCAGTTTTGTAGTACACATTGCTAGTTGATCCAGTGCCTTTCACCTCTTTGCCCTTCTTTTTCATAGCTGTTTTAGCCATTCGTGGATATTTAATATCCCGCATCCATTTTATGGTATGTCTGTCAAGCTCTGTAACCAACCCAGCCAGAAGTCTTATTGAAATTGCATTGAATTTATATATTATCTTTGTGAAAATTTACACGAATACTGTTGTGCCACCACAAACAAAGTATACATTTTAATATCATCAGATGTTTGCATCCTTTAATAAAGCTTAAAAATTTTCCTGTAAAGTGCTTATTCATTACTGGTTAGCTAAATTCTTAAATACATTATATAATTGGTTGGTTTTGTAAATAGTATCTTATATTCTATTTTAAGTAGTTTTTGAAGTATAGAAGAATGCTGTTGATTTGCTACATTTATCTTGAGTATAGAAACTTGCTAGATTTTCGTAGTTTTCATTATTTTCCTGTTAATTCCATTGATTTTTAGGGTAGATAATCATATCATCCGTCAATTATGGCATTTTATCAAATTTATCACATTATGACATTTCCTAATTTTATACTTCTTATGTGGTTTTCTTGTCAGCCATGTTTATCAGTCAGAGTTATATTAAACATCATTGCCATATCCTAATCTCACTGGCACTGTCTCTCTAGCTTCTGCACAAAGTATGATGCTGCTCTGGTTGGGGTAAAGCCCTTGTGCCAGGCACAACTTGTTTACCCTCAAATCCACTCCTTGCTCTTCTCCTGTTACATAAGCCCTTTATTACAGATGAGAGAACCCCTATGGTTGCATATCCCAGTGCCCTTGTGCCAGATGCTTCCCAACCCACTCTAGCCAAAGGTACTGGCAGGAGATTGGAACATGAGAAAAAGAGAGAACTGGGGTATTTCTTCACTTTTCTCATTACTTCAAGAGACTGTGTCTCTCCTTTGGCCCTTATCCAACAGTACTGTTATGATTCCCATTCTGCCAGGTGGCCTCAGACCCTGGTCTCTGGGAACACCAACTTCTCCCTGTGACCCTCAGTATTGGCTATTAATGCCATATCCTCCCTGTGACCCCTAGTGTTGGGGTACTAATTACTCCCTGTGGGTCCCCTCACTGTCCAACACTTGACATTCAACCATTATCTGTGTAACAAATTCTCTGCATTAAATTTCCTCTTATGTATGTAAATATTAAAGTATTTTCTGTTTTTCTGGTTAGAACTTTGGAAAGTTGGATAAAAGTTATTCCTTTATGAAGTTGAGAAATCTATGGCTAGTTTTCTAAAAGTGTTTTTGAAGTAATAAACAGGTATTACATTTTATCAAGTTTTTCTTCTGCACCATTTGAAAATAATCATATGCTTTTTGCTCCTTTAGTCTACTAATGTAGAGGTTATACTGATAATTTTTCTGCTGTCGAATCATCAAACCATTTGGTTACCTACTGTTTTAGTCAAAATGACTGGAATCCTCTTGCTGTCCCTGATGACCTAAGCTGCGTTTATGCTCCTTAGAGAAGCTGCTCTGGACAGCCCAGCATCTTTATCAGCATCTATAGTCAAATCCAGCCCGGCAAAGGCTTCTTTCAATATCCTTAAACTTCACTGTTCCCCACTCCCAACTCCACCAATGGATAGAATTCTACCTGGAAACAAGCCACCTTGTCTGATGTCTCAAATCTCTTTGGGCCACCATCATGACTGTTCCTAAAGTCCATATGTTGTAAATTGTTACAGGCAGAATTGTGTTCCCACAAACAATACATTGAGATCCTAAACCCCAGTGGTCAGAATATGACTGTATTTAGAGACAGGTCTTTAAAGAAGTAATGAGGTTAAAACGAAGTCGTTGAGGTGAACCCTAATCCAATATGACTGCTGTCCTTGTCAGAGGAGGAGAGTCGGACATAGACACTCACACGACGGAAGATGATGTGAGAACACAGAGAAAAGGTGGACCATCTCTCTATAAGCCAAGGAGAGAGGCCTCAGAAGAAGCCATCCTTGCTAACACCTTAATCTCAGAGCTTCCAGCCTCCAGAACTGTGAGAAAATGAATATCTCGCCCTCAGCTTAAGCCTCACAGTCTTCGGTGCTTTGTTTCTGTTATTATTAGCAGACTAATACAGAAGTACATGACAGGAAAAGTGTGTATGTTGAGGTTGGGGTGAACCTGGACGTGGCAGTACCCCCACAGGACAATTTACGCATTCGCTTTCCTTTATCCACACAAACACATTAAAAGTATTTATTCGGGAAAAGCCAATCTACATAAAAATCATTTTCAATAAGTAAGTGATCACTATCACATGCCTTTTAGGGAAACTGATATGAATGAAATAGTAACAGTAATAAGAAATAATAATAATAGTTGAACATATCAATAATGATAGAAACTGGTTACTGAGCATGTACTATTAGTCAAACACTACACTGCAAGATTTGCAAACATTGTTTTATTTTTCATCTTCATAATCCAAGAAGTGATTCTCGCGAGCCCCCACTTAACAGATGGAGAGATGGAGGCTCACGGACATATTTGCTGGAGATAATGCTATAAATGGCAAAAGCAGATTTTACCCAAAGGCATAACTCCAAGTTATACTCTCTTTCCATTACAGGATATATGTTTTAAAAGAATTCTATCTTCATTTTTTATCAGGAAGAATAAATGTAAATCATTTAACACTACTGATAGAGTTGGAAATGATTTTAAAACTTGCCCTGAGAGAAAAGTAAACCTATAATCAGCACAAAACAAATCATCTTTATCTTTCACAGAAATAACTATAATCAAAGCTGTTCTCATATCTCAGTGATGCTGACCTCCTTTTTAATGGCTTGTGTTTCAAACTTGAGTTCAGGCACAAACAGAAGACAAAACGGAATATGAACTCATCTGCACCAGCCAGAAGAATTCTCAGATTACCTACTCTTTTCAATTTTATACTCCAAAAGTATTATCTAAGGGTTTTACCCACATTAAAAAGTATATGAAAAAAGTTTTTTAATTCAAAAATTTTAAAATATTATTTAGCTTTAAGTGGGTGCAAGAACTATAAATCTGTATAGAACTTAATATAAGAAGTGGTAAATACTATATTCTAGTTAGAAGAAAACTGAAGTATAATTTAAATAAACTACTCATTTAGCATGTTCTGGAGAGATTGTGTTTTTACCTAACATTATTTCCATGTATTTTTTTATTTAATTTAAGAGGATATATTCATTTTAAGATGCTAATAGGGATCATCTTGTATTAATTTTATCAAGCAGTATCTTCATTTTACCTTTTATATTTTGTCTAAATTTACCTAATATAATCAAGCTGTGTCTCACTTTCCCTTTCTTAAAGTAACTTTTATTAAATCTTCATTAAAGTGACTTTCCATTTATTATTTGCCATGTAAGTATAGCATTCAGCTCTGGGGAAAGTGGCATAAAAAAAGGCCACCATAACTTAATAGATGGACTTCAGAAAGACAGGTAGAATTAAACATTTGGAAGAACAATGTTGATATCTTTTAACTCTATCAGTAAAGATTTTACCTTTGAACAAAGATGAGTTAATTTTTATAGGAG
Organism: Pteropus vampyrus; assembly: GCF_000151845.1. Taxonomy (NCBI): domain Eukaryota; kingdom Metazoa; phylum Chordata; class Mammalia; order Chiroptera; family Pteropodidae; genus Pteropus; species Pteropus vampyrus. The sequence goes on from NW_011888826.1 coordinate 4,636,535, forward strand.
AGCTCTGGTCTGAGTAGAGTGTCTCATCTCCAAGATCACTATTGCCTGAGATTTTCATGTTATAAAGTTGGGTTGTTTGTTTGTTTTCCAGATAAATGTTGTGACTCGAGATCTGAAATTGAGGAGTAATTAAGTCATGGTAGTTTTTTTAAAAAACTGTGGAGAGATTTAAAATTAAGCAAACAATCTGTTTTCTTCGACATGCAGCTTACTGGGGAGGAACGCTGGTGAATGGCTATTTTGGATAATGCTGTCAGCATTTCCCTAGGAGGATCATATTTACATGGTGTACATGAAATAAATTCTGTTCTCACTCCATTCATTGTGCAGATGAATCTGAAGCATGATTTTCTGCCTAAATCTTCTATTTCATGAGCAGTGGGGTATATTAGTTATCTAGTGCTACATAATAAATTACTTTAAAATTAAGTTTAAAGCAACATATATGTATTCTCTCTCAGTTTCTGAAGGTCAAGAATTCAAGAGTGTCATCCTGCATGGATATGACTGAAAGTCTCCCATAAGGTTTCAGTCAAGATATCAGCTAGGGCAGCAGTCACCTAAAGGCTCAAATGGGTCTAAGGGAACCAATTCTGAGATGGCCCACCCACACATTGCTGGCAGGGCACCTCAGTTTACCTCTGGCTATTGGCAGAAGGCCCAGTTCCTTGGCATATGGGCCTCTCCACAGGGCTATGTCCTCACAACGTGGCATTTAGCTCCCCCCGAGTGAGTGATCCATAAAAGAGTGAACAGGAGAAAGCCCCAGTGCTCTTTATGGCCTAGTTTTAGAGGCTACACACCTTCATATTCTCGATTCATTAGAAATAAGTCTCTAATACTCGATGGGCAGGAAATTGGGATTTACCTTTTGAAGGGAGGGGGGCATATTAAAGAACTTATGGACATATTTAAAACCACTACCCAGAAAAACCTGTCTTAATCTATGATTGTTGTTTTGAGCTATGCATTGATTCAGTAAGGGCCACATATCTTAAGTAAACAGTTCAATGAATGCATGCACACGTATACATATATGTGTATATACACATATACCTACCACACAGATTAAACTGTGGAACATCCTCCATACGAAAGACTCTTAAAAACTGCTATTTTAGCTACTATTTTACCTTTTATTTACTATTATTTTTGACTACTAGCATCAGCAAAACTACTAGTTTTGCCAAATCTTAAAATTCACAAGAATGAAACCATACAGAATGTACTTTTTGGTGCCTGTCTTCTTTCACTGTACATTGTCTATAAGATTGATCCATGTTATTTCTATGGTTGTAGTTCATTCTTTTTCATAGTTGCATAGCATTTCTTTTAAAAAATATGACACAATTTATTTATCTATTCTAATTTTGATGGATATTTGGGTCATTTTCATGTTGGGACTTTTATAAATTCTGCCCTATGAATATTCTTTTTTGTATTCTTTGGTGGATAAATGCACTCATTTCTGTTTGGTGTTAAACTAAAATTAGAATTGCTGGGACATAAGATAGGTTTTTGTCAAGCTTTAGCAGATAATGAGAGTTTCTAAAATAGCTATACTAATTTTCACTTCCACCAGCAGTGAATGGAAATTCCAATTGTTCACACCCTTGTTAACACACGGTGTTGTCCATGCTTCAGAGTTTAACCTTTCTGGTGGATGAACATGTTTTCAATTGCATTCCTCTGATCGCAAGTGATATTGAATGCCTTTTCATATGCGTAGAGGTCATTTGAATATCTTCTTTTGCAAAGCACCTGTTTTAGTCATTTGTTCATTTTTTCACTGTAACACCTTTCTTATATTAATTTATAAGTATTCTTTATGTATTTGTAAGAGTATGAGGTACATGTACTGCAAACATTTTCTCCAAGCCTTTATCTTGGCTTTTTACTCACTTCTTGTAGTGTCTTTTAATAAATTTAAGTTTCTGATTTTAATCAATCCTATTTTTTAGGTATTAAGGCCTATACATTTATAACCTGTATGACTGGACACATAAAAACATAAGTTTAAGAGATATTAAAAGTAATACCTTTTACTTTCTAGATAAGTCATCCAAAATATAATTTCCACATTCAGTTCTTTAAAGGAAAAAATTCTCATGGTTTTTAAGGAAAAGAGGGTCAATTTTTTTTCAGTCCAAACATAAATGTTCAAGGAAAATATGAAGCAAATATAGGGGAAAATTCCAAGTATATCTGAAAAAAATTGGGGCACAGAGACAGTTTTAGAAATATTGACTGACCCCTATCAATGATGGGGTAGTGGATCCTATAGGCAGTACCTGGCTTGTAGTTTAGCAGAATTAAAACTTAGGTAATTAAGGACTGTGTCAGTCTTGTTTACCTATTTGTCTTGAACTTCTAGCAATGTCTCGTTTAAAATAAGTGCTAAAATATTTGTTTAATGAATCAATAGAAAAAAACCATTACTCAAAATGTAATGTACATTTGTTAGCAAAGAAAATACATTTTGCTGAATAACGTAAAAATTTAAAGGAAAAAGTAATGAGAAGACATTTCATTGAGATGCATATCAAAACTACTCTTACACACAGATCAATGGGACAGAGTAGAGAGCCAAAAAATAAACCCATGCATATGTAGCCATGAATATAGAATGGAGAAAAGACAGTCTCACCAATAAATGATACTGAGAACCTGGATGGCCACATGCAAAAAAAAACCAAAACAAAACAAAACAAAACAAAAAAAACTGGACGCTTTATCTTACATCATACCTAAAAATTAATTTAAAATGGATTAAAGATGTGAATGTAAGACTTGAAACCATAAAACTCCTAGAAGGAAGGCAGTAAACTTTTTGACATTGGTCTCGGTAATGATTTTTTGGATTAAAGCAAAGATAACAAAACTAAAAATAAGTAAGTGAGATTTCATTAACTACAAGGCTTTGCACAGCAAATAAATTCATCAACAAAATGAAAAGGCAATCTATGGAATGAGGGAAAATATTTGCAAATCTTATATCTGATAAGAATTCATATCAAAAATATATAAAGAACTTAAATCAATGGCAAAACACAATCCAATTGAAAAATAGACTTTTTCTAAAGAAGACATACAAATGGCCAACAGATACATGAAAAAGTACTCAGCGTCATTAACCCTTAGGGAAATGCAAATCAAAATCACAAATGAGATATCACCTCACACCTTTCATAATGGCTATTATCAAAAAGACAAAAAAATAACAAGCGTTGGTGAGGATGTGGAGAAAAAGAAACTCTTGTGCACTGTTGAGAGGAATGTAAATTAGCGCAGCCACTATGGAAAACAACAAGGAGGTTCCTCCAAGAATTAAAAATTGAGCTGCCATATGATTTATCAATTCCACTCCTGGGTATTTATCCAAAGGAAATAGATATTTACTCAAAAAGGTGTCCGCACCCCCATGTTCATTGCAACATTATTTACAATAGCCAAGACATGGGAACAACTTAAATGTGCATTCATGGATGAATGGATGAAGAAATTGTGATATATATACATAATGGAATATTATTCAGCCATAAAAAAATAAAGAAATTCTGTCATTTACAATAACATGGATGAATTTTGAGGGCATTATGCTAAATGAAACACATCAGACAGAGACTCATAGATACAGAGAACAGACTGGAGATTGCCAGAGATGGGGAGTGGTGGATGGGCAAAATGAGTGTGGTCAAAAGGTACAAACTTCCAGTTATAAAATAAATAGTCCTGGAAATGTGACATACAGCATGCTGACTATACTTAATAATTCTGTATTTTAGATTTGAAAGTCGCTAATAGAGTAGATCTTAAAAGTTCTCATCACAAGAAAAAACTCGTAACTATGTGTAATGATGAATGTTAAGTAGACTTATCGTAGTGATCATTTCACAATATACACATGTTGTATATCTGAAACTAATGTTATGTGACAATTATATCTCAATATAAAAATAAAATAAAATAAAACTACTCCTATAGACAGAATAGTCTCCCAACAATATCTATGTCCTAATCTTCAGAACTTTGAACATGTTACTTTACATGGGAAAAGGGACCTTCTTAATGTGATTAAGTTAGGATCTTGAGATGGATTGTCCTGGATTACCCACATGTAATAATAAGAATCCTTGTAAAAGTTAGGCAAGAAGATCAAAAGCAAAATACAAGATGTGACACCAGAAACAAGAGGATAGAGTGAGATGAGGAAGGAGTCACAAACCTAGGAATGTGAGTGGCATCTTAGAAGCTTAAAAGGGCAGAGAATGGATTCTGCCGTCAGAGATTCCAGAAGGTACTCACTCTGCAAATATCTTGACTTTAGCACGGTGAAAAGGATTTTGGAGTTCTTCAGAACTGTAAAATAATGAATTTGTGATGCTTTAAGCTACTATGCTTGTGATAATTTGTTACAACAGCAATAGGAAACTAATACAATCATAGTGATATATTATCACATACCATAGTGACATATTATCACACACAAAAATTAAGTAGTCTCACAGTACTTGTGTGGCCAAGAGTATAAAGCAATAGGAATTCTCACACACTAGTAACAGAAGTGCAAAAGGATACAAACACTTTGGGAAACAATTTGCCATTAGTTAGTAAAGTGTAAGTCTCTGTACATCCTCCAACCCAACTGTTATCTTTCTATTCTAGAGAAAATTTTGCACAGGCACCCTAGAAATACATGTGGAATGAACTTTACAGAAGCACTTTTTGCAGTACTAAAATTACTGAAAACATCCCAAGTATCCACTGAGAGTCAATTGAAGAGATGTAATGTTATAGATCCATAGAGTGGATAACCATACAGCAGAGAAAGTATGTGTACTAGAGTTACATGCATAATTCTAGACACGTGCTCAAAATAGCTGGCTATAGAAGGACACATATGATAAGATTCCATTTATATAAAATTCAGAGTAGACAAAGCTAAATAAATAGTTAGAGATACATAACTATGTATTTAAAAAAATAAGAGAAAGCTAGGGAGTGGGTAACATAAGCCTCCAGGCGGTGGACCTGAGCAGGTAGACAAGGAGGGACTTCAAAGAGACAGACTGTTCGTGCACTTCCTAAGATGGGAGGCAAGTAGTCTAGTTTTTAAATTATTCTTTACATTTACATGTATGTTATATGCATTCTTTTGTGTACATGATATATTTCAAAATACAAAAGGGCTGTTCTCTGATATTTTTGGATTATTTTTTATGTTCTCAACTAAGTTCTCGCATATCTCTTGTTAGGTTTGTTCCTATATACTTTTTGGGGGAGGTTGCTATTATAAATGGTAGCTTTTTTAAATTGTGTTTGTTGCCGATCTGTTAAAATGCAACTGACTTTTTTGTATATCGTTTTTCCATCTGAGGACATGATTAGACTCTCTTATACTAATAATTTGTCTATAGATTATTTGGGTATTTTTATGTAATCGTGTCACCTGCTAATAATGCCAGTTTGTTCCTTTCCTTCTATCTTTTAACTTTATAATTTTTCCTTTTTTAATTGAAATTAATGAAATTATGTAAATTTCAAGTGTACAATTCAATAATACATCCCTTGTATATTGCAGTGTGTTCACCTCCCAAAGTTAAATTTCCTTCTGTCATCATATATTTGCATTTTTTATTGGCTTATTACGATGAATAAAAGTTTCAGAGCAGTGTTTAATTTACATAGTGATAGTAGCTGTCCTCAACTTTTTTCTGATTTCAAAATCTCATTTTTGAAATCACTGTTGACCAGGTTTTAAAATTCCTCTTTCACTCTATTTTGTAAAAAGTTGGTAATCTGAATGATTGCTGAATATGATCAATGCTTTTTTCCAAACCTGCTGAGTTGACAATATAATTTTTCTCCTTTAATCACTGAATATAGCAAATTACATTTATAAATTAGTCAGATTTGGTAATATTCTCTATAGCATCTATGCTTATATCTCATTTTCATTCCAACTAATGAAAAATTTTATGTAAAGATCTATGTAGATATATAATGTGTATGTATAGATCTCTCTATATAAAACAGATAAAATCAGTCTCCAAGAGAAAAATTAAATCGATGTGATGTATCTTTACAGATTTATCTTGTGTCTTCCACAAAGATACAGAATCTAAGATTCTATAAAATTCCATCTACTTCACTACCTAGAAAACTATTGCTATGGTTACAACAAAAGTAGATTAGATTTGAAAAATACCTGATGATGTCATTAGAAATGCCAACTAAGTGTTGAATCCTCATCCTTCACTTATAAGCAAGGCCTTTCCAGGACTGCAGGAAGTCCCTCTCAAGGTTTAGGGTTACAATTTTGTATTAGATATTTTGACGAGTAAGGAAAATGAAACGTGCCATTTTTTCTCTTGATTCCTACACTGTATATAATGGCAATGGGATTTGCACTTACCCATCTGTCGGCTGCATACATCACTTGTACTCATATCAGTTGTCTTCTTGCTTCTTTCCCAAATGCATCGCCAGGAAGAATAGCTTATTATTCCTTCACCTGAATTTGTACTGTGTGGTTATTAGAAACTGAAAAAGAAGAAAATCGATAGAAATAAGGGAAAAGAAAACCTCTCACATTTTCATATGAGAAAACTCACCTTCAAAGCAATGGAAAGATTTACCCAAATGCATTAGTAGTAGGCAAGAGCAGACACAGAGTTTTTGTCAGAGCTGGGACTTCCAGTCCAAGGCTCTGTCAAGCCATGGATGTGCCTGAGGATTTAGCTATGCCGAATGGGAAGGTCCTAGATAGCCCGCTCTTAGAACATAAATTTCATTCCTCCTGACAGGTCAGATATCAGACATCATTATCTATTCAGCTGAAATCAAAATGGAGTATATTGAAAGGACTCAATATATTTACCAAACTTTGCTCCAGCAAAGTGTCACCAGTCTTGGGTTGACAAAAAGGCTTTTATTAAAGCATAAATAAAAAGTGGACAGATGGCAGTGAAGTTTTCCTGAGAGTTTTCAAAAGACCATATTCTTCAGAAGAACAAGAATTTCCCTTGGAGCAAAGCAATAAGTTACTAGATTCTAGAGAGAATAAATAAAATGATCTGATGTTCATTTTTCATTCTCAGTAAAATATTGATGGAGCAGTACTGTCTAAATCTATCTGGCAAACTGCATAGTGTGCCTTAAATTAACAATCTTTAAAAAAATGTCATTTTTCAAAATGTTCCAGAATAATAGGTATAGAAAAAAACTATTGAATTCAGGTTTATATGTTTGATAATAAAACCATCAATATTGTATTTAAAGAAATTTTTGTTTGTTACAAAATCTAGGAAAATTCAGTCAGTGAACCTTCTGACTGTACTACATATGTACGGAATAATTATGTTTTTCTTTCCATTTAATTTCAAAAAGATCATTTTTATCAATAGTTTTATAAACCATAATTAAACATTTAAAATATTTTACTTTTAGCATTTGTAAGCATGTGCTTTGCCAGTTTAAATCCCACAGTCATAGGAGAATAACTCAAAACTAACATACATTTATTCACTGAATATGTAAAGAATTTTCTTTTGGGATTATAGTAGGTAAAATGTTTTTATGTGCAGGGACAATATTTTTTTTTACTACAGTGGTATAAAAACACTGGAGAAAGCACTTTGTGTTTTTTTTTCATGTACAATGTTCCCTTCAGAGCTAACCTTTAGTTTAAAATGTTCTTATTACTTACAGAGGACACAGAAAAGGCAGCCAGACATAGCTTTCAATAAGTAATTAAGGGTTCTGTTCTCTTTCAATTTCTTGTACTTTCCCAATTATGCTAACACAAAGCACACGAAAACAGTTAAAAAGAATATCCATCTTAGTTTAATAAAACATTTGAATTACTTTTTCAAGCTTTATCTGGATTCACTTTTTAAATAATATTTTTATTTTAGAACAGTTTTGGATTTAAGGAAAAATTGTAAAGATATTACAGAGTTTTCTCCTTTTCCATACTGTACTCTTTAGAAAGAAGTCATACTATGTGCAGCTCACATTTCGGGAGTAGAAAGTTATGGTCTGCCTCCTTGACAGCAAAGCATCTACATATACTATTTTGAATTTTTCTGCATAAGAAATTTGTTTATTCTTCCCCATCTACTTATTTACTCTTTTATTTGTACGAATATGGGCTCATGAATATTTATTCTAAATGTTGGGTTATAATCCAATATTACTTTATTTATTTTGTCGTTCAAATTGTTCCAGCTTTGACTTATTGTAGCTCTTTCATTTGGCTCATGTCCCTTTGACATATCTTTATCATTATGTGTTCATGGATTTTTTTATTTTGTTTTGTTTTTTACCACTCTCTTACTTTCTGGCACTATAAGAGGCTCCAGGATCATTTTGCTTATGTCCTGCCTCAGTCCTAAAATCTGCC
>NW_011888826.1:4646213-4651104 GCF_000151845.1 Pteropus vampyrus
GATTTTATTTAAGCTTAACTACTCAGCTGTCACTTTGTGTCAACAGGCCAGCCACCTACATAAACAAAAGCCAAGCATAGGGAAAGAGATAAGAAAGGATCCTTATCATGGAAGCATTTTTGCAAGACTCCTTTAGACTGCCCAGGATAAAGAACACAACTGTGCAATTTATCTTTTAAAATCAGTATCATCTCATATTCAAATATGTTCTTTGAACATGCTTTAGTTAAGTAATAAGATTGTGAAATAATAACTTAAAACCTCCTTAAATTACCAAACTTTATGAAACAAAACTTCAAAAAATATTTTCTTTGTAAATTCAGTTCTCAAACTAACCTAAATATTGGAGCACATTGACTGGAAATGATGGTTCTTATTGCTAAAACATAACGATAGATAACGGTGGACTAATTCTTATCTCTTTAATTACTCAGCACCTGCCTCAGGCTCTGTAGCATTTACTTTAAATTGTTTTTTCTTCAAATTAATTTTCCTTTTTTTTTTTAGTTCTATGACATCTAATGACCTGACAGCCTATTTTGAACAAAGATGGATTCATTAGTCATTTATGTAGCTAAATGTCTTTATCATGATTATGAAGGAGTGAATATACTAACCATATTAATTTATGTAATGTATATATATTTTTCTAGTTCAAAGTAGAATACTGACCAATAACAATAACAAAGTTTAATTTCTAAAAGAAATCATGCTTTCTTCACTGAAAGCTATGTGATCAAGATAAAATTTGGTAGCCATCTTGGAGCAGTTCTTTTGGAATCTCAGTAAGATATTAAACCTGTTTTCTTTATTTGAAATTAAATTTGAGAATGCTGGAATTGATACTCAAAAAAATCTTCTGCCTTCTTCTCTCTTTCATCTTCAAGTAAAATTAACCACTTTTCTGCATTTAATACCAAACAGTTGGCTGAACTTTTTCACTGAATTGATCTATTTCCGTTGAAATATCGATGACTACCTTTGTTATATAGAGGCATAATGATTGCTTGAAAAATGAGTAATCTCATCCTTGTCTATAATTTTACTTTGTGAGACAGCAAATAAATCTTTAAATATGTCTCGTGTGCTAAAGTCTTGCTGTTGGCTGGGTGCTGCTGAAATCCCAGGGACGGAAAGGATTCTGAAAAAACAGCATGCTCGGGAAGCGGGCTGTAGGTGACCAGCAATGCCTGTCACCAGTAGCAAAAGTACTGTGTGTTTACCTTTTCTAGCTTATAATATTGACTTTGTGATGGGATTAACTCATGTTTAGGAATCAAATTAATAAAATCAGTGTTACTTCAGCTGATAAGCATTTGTGATTTTTTGCTTTACACAGAACTGATTCCATTTTCGCATCTGGCCATATCAATTTTTCCTACTCCTGAAAACCAAAGACAATAAAATATATTACACGAAGCCACTTAAGATATAATTTTTCTAAGTATTCTTTTTCTAAATCCACATTACTGGATTATAATCCATGGGGGCAGGAATAACTCCTACTCCCCTTTTAAATTCCTGCAATGCCATCACTCAAGATTTAAAATGACGACTCTATCACATAAACCTAGTTTCCCATCTTATAAGAGAGTCCAAAGTCCTGACTATGACCTCCCAGTCCTCAGATGATCTGGCTCCTGACCTTTCTCCCACTCTCCTCTCCCTCACTTCGATCCAGCCATATGGACCTCCATGCAGAGCTTCTGAGAGGGTAAGCCCAATTCTGCTCAAAGGTCTGTGAATTTACTGATTCTTCTGACTGCACCTCCTTGTGCCTAGTCATCTACATGGCCCAACCTCTCAATTGCTACAGGCGGATCTGCTCAAAAGTCAGCCCCTCAGGGAGGAATATCCTAAAACGGTGGCCCCAGTCTCCTATTCTCTCCCTGCTTTATTTTCTTCTAAGACTTATCACTATCTCACATGATATTACCTACATTTTATCTTTCTACCACTGGAAGGTTAACTCCATAGGGTGAGAAGTGTATCATTTTTATTTACTGCTAGAGTCTCAATACCGAGAACACTAGATGACACATGGTAGATACTCAATAAATGGATTAATTGCTAAATAAAACCCTGTTAGGAAGAGCTTCTTCTAAAGCCCAAATCCAAAACCACAATCTCTGCCTAGACCCCAGAGGCCTAACTGTCGGGAAAAGAGTTAAATCCCCATCATTGAAAACCTGGGTTGAGTGGTTTCTATTTAAATGGTTTTTTGTTTGTTTGTTTGTTTGTTTGGCGCTAAATCTCTCTCTCTCCCTCTCTCTCTCTCACACACACATACACACACACACACACTATTTATATATTTAATCTATATAAAGCAGGTTAAAAAGAAGTCACGTGGGCCTAGTCAAGGATGGAAGAGACTAGAACACTGCTTCCTCACCAAAAGTGACCACTAGGTGCTTCTCCACGACCTGCAGTTCCCAGAATGTCCACTGGCCTCTCCCGGCTGCTTCCTGCTGAGCCTGAGCATCTGTGCATTACGTTCTGGACACAACCTGCTTTTTACCACAGCAATTTGGGTAGTTTACACTTTCTTTTATTTACTTATTTTTTGGTGGCATTAATTAACAAAATCCAGTAAGTTTCAGATGTACGATTTAACAGTAAGGCATATATATATTACACTGTATGTTCCCCTCCCATAATTAGATTTCTTTCACTTTCTTATTCTTGAGCCTTGAATCACAGAGTAGCTGACCTGAATCATATTGTTAGATTCTGTAGGGAAACCGCAGACAACGTTACATCGAGCATCTCAGATGCAGAATGTTGAATATTACCCTTTTCTCCAGCAGGCATACTAAAGTGTGTGTGCCTCTTAATAAAGTAACTATTTTTACTAAAAATTTTATATGTTCTAAATTTATTTGCACTTGAGACAGGAATTCTTTCTATTTAATAAGGTCTCAGGATGCACTTGGTAGAGAGCACTTATAGCAGCAATATTTAAATATTCATGAAAATATTACCATGCTGTTTGCTAGTTTTTCAACTGAAAATAAACCATTGATAATCTACTTTCACCTTCTGAGAGCACATCAAACAGGGAGTCTGCAAAGTTAGAGTATGTGTATGTTTAATCGAGAGCTCAAGAAAACCACTGTGACAACAAATGTCCAGCAGTAAAAAATGTACAGGTCTAAATGGACTAAAATTATACTGGTTTCAGAAGTTAAAACCTGAGTAAATAACATAAGTAAATGGAGCATGTGAGATGGAGGGAATGTAAGTAAGTACGAGAAGGAAGTAATATCTTTCCTACCTAAAATTTTTTCACTTTATATAACTTCACATGCCTATCATCCAAGCCTTCCAGTTAATTTTAAAATAACATTTTATTTTAATCCTCAATTTTCAGATGAAATAACGAAGGAAGAGAAGTTAAGTATTCTCCATTCTCCAAAATTTTCCCAGCTCCTTTCTCCCATTGATGACATAGAAATAGGCAAATCTTTTGATTATACTGCTTCAGCTCTGTCCTTTACTAATAAAATAATGGCTTTTCAGTCTTTCATGTGGAAAATCATCTAATAAGGAAAGTCTACTATAGGCCGGGTCATCAGATTCTGTCGTCTTCACGACACTCTTTGGCTCTGTGTGGCACTTCCGCTCAGGAGATTTCCCACGCCTGTAACGCTGCCCCTGAGATGGAGCTGGCGTGTTCTACAAATGCATTAGTTCTCTCTCACCATGTAGGCAGCGTCCACTTTGGGAACAGGTGATATAGTTAACAAATTCATATGTTAAAGCAATAATTTGGATCTGGAACATATTTTCATGGAAACAGTGTCACATAAGGTAGTTAAGTTTTAAGGCAAGACCACAAAGACTACATAATCCATAACAAACCAAAATGAAGCTACCAACGTACAGTTTCAATGAGGCTGGAGCCTATTTTCAACTTTGAATCTGCAGAAAATGTACTCTGAAACACAAATGGGACCCTCAGGAATGTGTGTTTCTGAGGAGGTGCCACGGGGGAACAGGAACTAGGGGAGGCAGGCCAAATATTTCACGCGAAAGTAGCTTACAACTTTTTTTACCACTTCATAAAGGAAGGCAGCTAAGCCAATCAGACTCCAAATGATTTAAGAAACCAACAGCGGTTATTTTTGATGGGTAGAAAGACCGCTGTTGGGACTCACCTGCCAGACTTTGTATTTGGGTTTTTTTTGCAGGTAATGTGATTGTATATTGTAAACAAGTTGAGATCTTTTGTAAATGAGGCAGGCCCTGCCAGCAGGTTCTGCAGATGGTTGTCAAGGCAAGGGGTGTATTTCAAGGGGCCCAGCTTCCCAGAAGTACTTTTGCATCAACGCGCTTCCTTCTCTGGCATAGCAGTCCCACCTTAGACTAAAATAAAAGGGTAAGACTTTCCTGCCCTCTTCTGTCTTAAAACACCAAAAAACAATAAAGAGGAAGAGAACCAAAATAGTACATGCCGCCATTGATGAAATACGTAAACTGCTGTAGAAATCTCCCATAGCCGTATGTGACACTATGGAGCAGCAAGGGAGGTAGGGATGAGGCGGCGAGAGTGATCTTCCATCTCTGCATCATGCTGTGGGGCGCCCTGGCAGCTGCCACTCTTGGTCACACAAAGAGAAGGAAACACTGAAGTCCCTTACGCATAAATCATACTGGCTTCGCAGAGAGCTGGGAAGTTTTCCTGCCGACTTGTCTAGGAAGAGCACATCTCTTCAGAGATGATAACAAAATAGGAGGCTGACTTCAGATGTCTCCACAGAAGCTGAAAGTACTAGAAGACAGTGGCACCTCACACCACTGGGGAGAGAGTGGGACCCAGAAAGCATATACTACTCAAAGACAGCATCCCACAAACCCAAATCGAAAGAATCCTACAAAATAATAGATC
>NW_011888826.1:4651154-4654872 GCF_000151845.1 Pteropus vampyrus
AAATAAAAGGGTAAGACTTTCCTGCCCTCTTCTGTCTTAAAACACCAAAAAACAATAAAGAGGAAGAGAACCAAAATAGTACATGCCGCCATTGATGAAATACGTAAACTGCTGTAGAAATCTCCCATAGCCGTATGTGACACTATGGAGCAGCAAGGGAGGTAGGGATGAGGCGGCGAGAGTGATCTTCCATCTCTGCATCATGCTGTGGGGCGCCCTGGCAGCTGCCACTCTTGGTCACACAAAGAGAAGGAAACACTGAAGTCCCTTACGCATAAATCATACTGGCTTCGCAGAGAGCTGGGAAGTTTTCCTGCCGACTTGTCTAGGAAGAGCACATCTCTTCAGAGATGATAACAAAATAGGAGGCTGACTTCAGATGTCTCCACAGAAGCTGAAAGTACTAGAAGACAGTGGCACCTCACACCACTGGGGAGAGAGTGGGACCCAGAAAGCATATACTACTCAAAGACAGCATCCCACAAACCCAAATCGAAAGAATCCTACAAAATAATAGATCACTGCTCTTCAAAAATATTAAGATTATGAGAAACTGTCACGGATTGGAGGAGACTATGGAGATATGGAGTTATTATGATGTGAGATTCCGATAGGCTCTTAGAACAGAAAAAAAAAAAGAATATTTGTTTTAAAAAATGGTGAAGTTCAAATAAGGTCTACAATTACAGTATTGTGCCAAAGCTAATTTTCTGTTTTGCTAATTGTGCTATAGTCTTGTAAAATGTTTACATAGAGAAATTTAATGTTACTTTTGCAACTTTTCTGTAAGTCAAAAATGAGTTCAAAAGAAAAAGTTTAAAAAGTAAAGCTGCAGAAAATTATGTTTAAACTTGAAGAATACAGTTCTCGTGAGCTCTTCTTGAATAAACATTAGAAGATGGATTTGAGCCAATGAGTAAATGAGGGAAAATCGTGACAAAGGAGAGTTAGCACTTGAGCACTAGGTCCCTTAAACAGAACATTGAAATTAAACCATCCTATAGAGCAAACAAAAAATGAGTATTCTTTTAGTAATAAAGTGCAAAGATGTACAAATATAAATATAACCATTAAAATGTGGAGATAGTGTTCAAAGATGAGAAGCAATGCAAATACAATGATATAGTTATGTATTAAAGTAGGGTTTCAAAAGATATTTAAAACTTATTAATTAACCAAAGTATGAATACTTTAAAAATAAAAAAATAAATGCTCGAAAAATCAATGATAATGACATAATCAAAACAGGGGCAGAAAAGGCAAAGTGAAAATATATTAATATCATCATTGCTTACAGTGGGCAATAACTAGATGTTTTCCAATAGAGGATTGAGTATATTATAAAAGCTATTTTTAATGCTACCAATAAAAAATTTGAAATCAGATTTTTTAAATTATAATATTGAACATAAGCAAATTAAGGGGAAATTTTTTAAACATTAAAAGAAATCACAACATAATAAGAATATATTAATTGCAGCATTGTTTTATAATAGCAAAAGACTGGAAACAATCTAAATGTCAGTGGGGGACTAGTTAAATCAATTTTGATAAATAGAATAAAACGTAGTTATTAAAAAGGATAAGGCAGCAGCTCTATGTAGTGATATTGAATGATCTCCAAGGTATATTAAGAAAAAGAAAGTTCAGTACAGTTTGTGTAACAAAGAAAACAATTCCTGGTTGCATGAATATTTGTGTTTGTGTGCTTATATCTTGAAAGGATATACACAAACTTACAGGCTTTCCTCTAGAGGAAGAGTAAATTGTAAGACTTTTATTTCACTCTAGATAAACTTTTGTATCTTATAAATTTTGCATTATATAAATCCATAATCTATTAAAAATAGATAATAGATGATGGATGGATGGATAGGTAGGTAGGTAGATAAATAGATGATAGATTGATGATAGATAGATAGATGATAGATAGATAGATAGATAGATAGATAGATAGATAGATAGATAGATAGATAGATAGATAGATAGATGATAGATAGATAGATAGATAGATAGATAGATAGATAGATAAAAAAAACTAGTTACTAGAAACAATGTTTAGAATAAAACACAAGAGAATGCTGACCTCAGTGTCTCTATATTACTCACCAAACTGTCAGTGGTGGAGGCTTCTGTGGTTAGTATCTCTGGTTCCTGGAGAGGCACATGGCTCACTTGCTGAGTGAGAGTGTGCACAGGAAGACTTCTGCCCACAACCAAACTTCTGTCAAGCATCAAGGAAAGTGTTTCAGCAAACAGAAGGGGGCGCCCTGGTCTTCTTATGTCCCTTCCTGGGGCTGAGGATTTTATGACCAAGAATTGGAGTAAAGAGCAACAAGGAATCAAAGATACCATTCAGGGTCCTGGTTTAGGAAAGAAGGTTGAATGTAACTCCATTTCCAAGATAAGAAACACAAGTAGTGCTTTTCCTGATGGCATTGCAGGGGAGATGGGAGAGGGGGAGAGATCATTACTGGGAACAAGATTATTTCTTTTTGCAGTAGGTTAGGTTGAAAGTACAGTAGCTATGTCTGTGCCTGGAGCACAGACATCTGAATGTAGATGCTCATTGATCAGTGGGACTTAGTAGTTAATATTTCTGAAGTGAGATTTGGCCAGGAGACATAGTTCCTATAGACATCAGTGTCTGACTTAATTTCAGCCTTGAAGGATAAAATTGATAACAAAATATGTAGACAGATAGAAAGAGGCAGATAGAAGAAAGAAAAATCAAAAGAACCTTGAATGTAAGGATGGGTGCAGGAGGAAAAGCTATGGAAGGAATTAAGAAGGGGAAGCCAGAGAGATCACAGAATTCACAGCTTCCAAGGGAATTTGCAAGATCTCAATTTAAAACCTTACCTCAGCTGAAGGAAATGAATTATTTCAAACTTCAGTCTCCTCCAAACCTCTTGTCTTACCTTAAGCGAACCCTCCCTCTGCAACACCCACACGCAGAGTCAGCAAGGGTTATGACTTCAAGAAAATGTATTATAAATCCCACAGTCAAGGAAAAGAGTAGGGGGCAGGGTTAACAAGGGCTGCACCACTGCAGAAACACCTTTGAAGGTCACAGACAAAGGCCTCAAAAATACTGAGAGTTTTATTAGATTATAGGATGCTCTCTTTCCCCTACACCTTACCACTTACACCAGAGGGCTTCAGCAAAACAGAGAATCATGCTGAAAGAGCCACCAGACACAGACTTTCTGAGGAAGAGTACTTAGATAAGCCCAGGAACAAGGACACTAGAGGAATTTGATAACTCTGGTCACTAGAGCTACAATAAATATTGACGCAGTCCCACATCCAATCAGATTAATATAAACCCTCACACTAAAATCCTATTTATCTCAGTTCTAATTCCCCAACACAACATACTTGAATTTCAGCAAAAAAAAAATTGCAAGACGTGGCAAAAGGCAGGAAAAAGAAAACATACACAAAGTCTGAAGAGAAAAAGCAATCGTTGCAACCCAATGCAGATGTGACACAGACATTGTAACTCACAGATAAGGAATTTAAAGTAACAATGATTAATATGTTAAAGGCACCGATGAAAAAGGTAGGTAGATAGCACATGAGAACAGATGGTTAAAGCAATGTAATATAAGCAGAGAGATAAAAAAAGGTAAGAAAAAATCAAAACACCATTATAAAAATGAAGAATGCCTTAGATGAGCTCATCTGTTGGCTGGACATGGCTGAGGGATGAATC
>NW_011888826.1:4654922-4661452 GCF_000151845.1 Pteropus vampyrus
CCACATCCAATCAGATTAATATAAACCCTCACACTAAAATCCTATTTATCTCAGTTCTAATTCCCCAACACAACATACTTGAATTTCAGCAAAAAGAAATCGCAAGACATGGCAAAAGGCAGGAAAAAGAAAACATACCCAAAGTCTGAAGAGAAAAAGCAATCGTTGCAACCCAATGCAGATGTGACACAGACATTGTAATTCTCAGATAAGGAATTTAAAGTAACAATGATTAATATGTTAAAGGCACCCATGAAAAAGGTAGGTAGATAGCACATGAGAACAGATGGTTTAAGCAATGTAATATAAGCAGAGAGATAAAAAAAAGGTAAGAAAAAATCAAAACACCATTATAAAAATGAAGAATGCCTTAGATGAGCTCATCTGTTGGCTGGACATGGCTGAGGGATGAATCAGTGAACATCAAGATAAGTCAATTAGAAACTTTTCGAAATGCGAAGAGAAAAAAAATGAGGAAAATATAAAACAAGAACATAATATCCAAGAACTGTGACTAATATCACAAGGTATAAAATATACATAATTAGCATGCCTGAAGGAGAAGAAAGAGAGAAAGGAATGGAAGAAATAATTGGAGTAATAATGTTTCAGAACATTTCAAAATTAATGACAGACACCAAACCGCAGATATAGATCCAGGAAGCCAGAGAACATGGAACAGAATAAGTACCAAGAAAGACTCCACTTAGGTATGTCATATCCAAAAGAATTCCCCCCAGCAGTCACCTGCTAAATAGGTAGGTGGTGAGAACCAAGCAGTCTGGAAATACTTCTTGTAGGTACTTCCAACAATGTTTGAAACCTCACTTCCTCCCTCACTGTTACCTTCTATATCAAGTTGCTCACAAAATGCTACTCATTCTCTTAGAAATGTCTCTCAGATCCAGCATCTTCTTAATCTTCCTATTATACTCACTGAGACTAGGGCCTCATCATCTGTTACTTGGAACTATCACAACAATTTCTTTGTCTGTCACCAGTTTCTTCCTTATACATGTAGGCTGGAGTTATACCCAAAAAATTCAGCTGGCTTTTTGATACCTGCAAACTGAAACCCAGAATTCTTCTGCAAATCTGGCTATAGATTCATTTCCACCACCCATCCCCACGCACCCAAACTAAACTCGGTACTTTTCATTCTGGGCCTTAGCACACACTATTCCCTACTCCTGGATCACACCTCACCCCATTCTTCATCTGTCAACTCGTATACATCTCTTAATATCTCTTAATATTACACTCTCAGTAAAGTTTTCCCATATCCCCATTGTTAAACTAGTTGCTGTGTGATACTGTACCTTAGTGGATTTTTATTGATGCTTGTTGAAGCAGTCATCACCTTTATGACAATTTGTTTGTTGACATGTTGGTCTGTAATCCTAGAATGAGAGCTCCACAATGGCAGAGGCATTGGTACATAGTAGTCACTTAATAAATGTGTTGAAATGAAATAAAATGATGAAGTAATTTTTGGAAAGGTATTGACAATAAAGGATATTCATGATGAAAGTTAAGGAAAATTTTCTGAATGAAAAGAAAACCAATTGAGAGAAACATATGGTCTTTTGACTTAACAATCAGTTTGGAAACAAGAAGCTATTTTTGCACTACCCAGGAAGTCAGGCAGTCATGGCATTTTATACTTCACTTTTATGAGAAAAAGCAGGTGCCTAATATGCAATCTCATATCAGAAATTTCTTCAGTAAAGCAAACTCAAGCAACTTTCCTGATAGTGATATTCCCTGTTCCCCATTGTCTTAGTCTGTTCAGGTTGCTATAACAAAACACCACAGACTAGGTGGCTTATAGACAGAAGAAACTTATTTTTCACAGTTTCTGGTGAAGGCCCTCTTCCTGGTTTATAGTTATGTCTTTATGCAGTGGAAGGGGCAAGAGCTTTCTGTAAGGTCTCTTTTATAAAAACACTAATCCCATTCATTAAGGCTCCACCCTCATGACTTAATCACCTCCCAAATGCCCCACATCCTACTATCATCACCTTTAGGAGTTAAGATTTCAGCATATGAATTTTGGGAGAACACAAACATTCAGACCACAGCACCCATGATTTGTCCTCACTATTCACCTTTTCATTACAGAAAAAGCTCCATGTACCAGGCAAAGCCCAATATTCAAACTTTTGATAGCCATAAATTCTCAGAAAACTTTGTTATTAAGTATTAAAATGATACATTTTTAAGAATATTCCCATCAAAAACAATTTTTTTAAACATGAAATTTCAAAAACTTTGAAATTTTAGCAACTAAGGTTAATTCCTATTTTTAATGTTATTATCTATTTCTTTTTGTTTTGGCCCAAACTCAGGAGGAAAACCCAATAATAATCTCTGAACATTCTCTGGACCAGTTCCAAAAAGACCTGGACACTTCAAGCTTGGACTTTTCTAGGCTTCCCTAAAGCTCATCCACAGTGCCAATCACTACCAGTGTAGCCACCCAGACCCGAGGCCATGGATGAGGCTGGGTAGGAAAAGAAATGGCCTCAGTAGCTAGATCAGGTCTTAGTCAAGAGTGAGGCAGTTGTCTCAGGAAGACATCCTAGATGGTGTTACAGATACTCATGCGATCTGTGGATAAAAGTATATTTCAGTATCACTGATTTTCTTTGTAATTCTGTAAATTTTATTTTGTGATTTAAAAATATCATCTTGAGGAAAGAACCATGACATGAAAAAGGCTGTAAATTCTTGCAACGTTTCTTTACCAAAGGACCACATTTAAAAGAGATATTAATCCCTTGAAATAGATGCAAATTTTATGATATACGCATTTTTCTGAGAAGACCCAGGGTTGTCAGTAGCAACAAAACAGGATCTAGAGAGCGAAACAGTTCTTGGAAGAGATTTGTTCATTTTAACAGGTTTTCGGGCCACTTCTTTAGACTCCACCAAATCTTTTCCTACCCAGTTTCTAAAAACAATCATGATTTCTTTTCATTTCTTCTAGGTTCAATGAAAGAGTGACCACATGCTAACTAATCATGGCTGTTATTTAAATCCACTAAGCCCAGACTAGAACTTAAATTCTCAACTCAGTGCTTCAAGTAGCCCTATCTATGTGATGTTCTTGTCTTGGGGTCAAAACAAGTCATTTGATTAAGCCATTTTATTCTTTACCAATAATCCTTCTACAAATGCTATGTCATCTTATTTTTACGGTGGTCCTGTGCAGTAAGAATTTAGGAGGGGTAGAATCCAGCAATGGTGTGATTTCAGGCAAGTCCCAGCCTCAGTGTAATTTGGCAGGAGATCTCTGCAAAGGTAATGGGCTTTTATACTCTTCCCTGACCTGCACCCTGTGTCCCCATCTTTGGTCACTGGCAGTCAGCTGCCCCTGGGCAATGGGGGTTGGGAATGTACACTCCTAGGCATTTGGGGCTGTCTGGTATGGAACAAATTGGGCCCAGGAGCCAATAACAGTTCTACGAAGACAGTCACAGTTGCCAGTTATTAGAAGCAAAAATACACAGAAGCTAGGGGATGGGTGCAAAGATATGATCAAAGGGATTCCAAAGGGGTGGTGTGGAATATTTGAAAGTATCTGCTACAAAGAGACTACATGATTTTCCCAGGCAGATCTGAAATTAAATATAGGTCTTCAAACTTAAAATATGACATTGAGCCTTCCATTGTCTAGAAACTACACTTTCTCAGAACATTGCTGATATTCCTGCTGCGGCATATACCTAAGACCTAATTGCCACTCACTCGTTGCAGACTCTATTACAAAACTACCTAATAAATCCCAAAGGACAAAATAGCATACTCTGCTAACTTGATGGCTAAAAAAATAAGTAAGATACTTTGTCAGGTCACTGATGATGACTGTGGCTTCCCTCAACAAAACACAAGCTGGGACAGAAGCAGAAGGGACTGATGACTGCTGAAAGAATGACTTGAATAGAATATCTAAAGTAAGATGAATTCACAGGAAATGAAGCTTCATTAGCTCAGCAGCCTCCATATGGAACTACTTGTTGGGTCAAGAGCTTTCCAGAAAACCATATGAAACCCTGGGAAATGTCTGTTTTGGATGCAAGAAATCTCAAAGGATTTTATGGATTCAGATCTTTGTTATGGAAAAAGGAACTTTAAGTTTAGCCTGGGAAGTTTGCTTTCTGGGAGACATGCCAAACTCAAAGTTGACGTGATTTGCAATAACCTAGTTAATCAACCATAAAAATCAAGGCTTTATTGTTTTTTTAGAGATAATCACACTGTAATTTTGAATACTAATACTTATTGTGGGAAAATCATTTGCTTTAGCTGGGAGATATAGTAGTTTAAAAGACCACTAAATGTAAAAATTTTAGCCAAGAGCTTGCCTTGAACATAAAATCCAAATATTGCTGTTTTCAAATACCAATTCCCCATATATTTAAAAGATAAAATGACTTGAGACATTTCAAGACTTAAACTTAGCTTTAATGATTATAGAATCATTTTTAAATAAAAGAAATTGACTTTTCACTGACAAAAGTCAGAAATACAGTCATCACGTGTGTGAGAAGCTGAATATTTATGTAAACAAATCAGAAATTTGAAACTGGAAAACAGGCAGAGTCATTATTACTAGCATGACTTTGTGTGAGCCTGTTATTTCTCTTAAATAACCAGAATTTTTACCCATTTTTTTTAATACAGACTATCTGGGATCCTAAGCTGAAATGTTATAAAGGGCCTAGCAAAGCAGTTTTGAGAATCTGGCAGGAAAAAAGGGCACAATTGAAGAGAGAAGCAGATCAGAAACATCAATCCTGTGAGAAATAGTGAAGAAAGCAAAGTTGCGCTTTCTGTTTCTTCCTTCAGGCCCCTTCCCTTCTGAAATACCTAATGCTTTGAGGCTGCTCAGAATCTCAGTGGGTCTCAGCCTGACACGCCCAGCAGAATAATCTACAGAGCTTAAAAAAATAAACGCAAACTCCTAAAACTTCGGGTTCCCAAAGTATGTTCTAGGTACCCCTGGGGATCCCTGAGACACTATCGAAGGGCTACCACATCAAAATTATTTCCAAAATAATATTCTGATTTATTTACCTTTTCATTCTTATTTTCCTTTCAATGTGTAGGGGAGTTTTCTGGAGGTTACATGATGTGTCATGTCATAACAGATAAAATGCATGTTAAAAATAGCTAGAATAAGAATTAAGTTGACATGAAGCATGTAATTGTCCAGCAGGCATTGATTAAAAAAAATAAAAGTTGAAAAAAAGATCTCAGTTCAAAAAAGACAAATAAAAGGGTTGAGACAAGAGAAGAGACAGAAAAATGTGAAATAAGAGGAAACAAAATTAAACATACAAGAAATCATGCTAAAAGTAAATGAATTAAATCAGTGCTTTAAAAGACAAAAATTAATGAGACAAAAATTATTTTTTACAAAACTACATATTGTTTATAGGTAGGACCAAACAGAGTTAGCAAACTACAGCCCACAGGCTATGTCCAGCCCCTTGCCTATTTATATATGATCTCAAGCTAAGAATGTTTTTTACAGTTTTAAATGACATGTTGTAATAGAAACCATGTAGAACCTGTAAAAGCTAAGAAATTTCCCCTGCTTTAAAATACGAAATCGTAAGATCTAAAGTGGAGACAGAATAGAGACAGATTTACCAAGACAGGTTTAGAACAGAGTCAAGTTTCCCCCCACTATCCAGGTGTTAGCTGGATACATGCATTCCTTGCCATATTCGCTGGCTGTGTGGTTAGGTATGGCCAATAGGAAGTGAACTGCTGAGACTTATACAGCTTCCAGAACAAATATTTATAAAGAATACATATGCCTCCCACTCTACTTTCTCTCCTTTCTGTAGAAGAGAAAAAAGGAAGCCACGGATGGAGTGAGCCATCTTTGTGTGGATGAGGTCATCACCTGGAGGCAAGCAAAGCAATGACATAGGAGCCTCAGTCCTTAGACAACTTATGGAAACAGTGGTATCTGATAACTACTGTACTGCCCATCTGTAGATCATTACAGATTAAGCAGAAATAGACTTCACTTAGGCTTCTGTTCAGTGGCGATCTTTGTAACTGTAATTCAGTCTGTATCCCAACTAATACATCAAGCAAATGCCGACTAAAAGAAAGCCGTGTAGCTATAATAATATCAGACAAAATAGACCTTATAGCAAAAAAGGATCAAAAGTGTTATAATGAAAAAAGACTCATGGGAAGATATAATTCTAAACTTATGTAGACTTCAATTCTACACTTATTTATCTTAACAGAAATACAAGAAATTACCAAATCTACTATTCTAGTGGAATATTTAACACCTCTCTCTCAGTAATCAGCAGATAAAGCAGAAAATAAAATTATCAATAAAAGACAAAAAGAAAAATTAATATGCTTTATCTAGTGGGTATTTAGAGAATATTACATCCAACAACTCAATAACTTACATTCTTTTAAAGCGCAAATAGAACAATTTTGAAAATTGACCACATGTATTGTTTGACCACAATATGAATAAGTTAGAAGTCAAT
>NW_011888826.1:4662917-4667916 GCF_000151845.1 Pteropus vampyrus
GTAAAGATGGAATGCAGACTGTGACAAAGGAAAGAAGGAAAGGAAAGGAGCATAGCGAAAAGCATCAAAGCCAACCTAAGAGTTTTCAATGGACAAAATTAGAACTTGAGCAACAAATATTCTTTGAATCATAGTCCAAAGAATAAAATAAATATTCATGAGTTTATATTGATATTAATATTTTTGATCTATAATCCAGAAGTGTTATTTGTTGCTGAAGTTCTATTTTTGCGTCTCTTCTATAAGTCTAATTTTTTTCTCAAAATTTAAAAAAAATGCCCTATAAAGAATCAACAAAGCTAAAATTAGTTGCTGGAAAATAGTGAAACAAACATAACTTCCTATAAGGCAAATGAAGAGAAGCCATTTTTTAAAAAAATAAAGGTTCCTATCCCTAATATCTTTCTCAAACTCCAATTCTAGTTCAGTAGTTTTGGAATGTACCCATGATCCAGATACCAGTAGATTTTCAAAGATCCACAACTGCTTCTGAGAGACACTAAGACAGTCTTGTTTTAAGCCCTAAACCAGTACTTCATCTCTCAGTATCTCCAATTAATATTTTAGGTGACCTGTTTCCTTAATTCTCTTTGGCCCCTCCAGTCAGAGTCCTGAAAGATAAGCTACCAAGTTGAATTCAGGCTATCTATGACTTCTAGACTATTCTCTTCCAAGCAACATCCTTACTCACATGAGGCAATGTGAGTCATCAAGGCCTTTGGGAAACCCAAAAAGATTCACCCAATTTCTGAGTTCATAAGATTGTCCCAAATGCCAGTGATGGCAACATCCTGTTTCGGTACCAGCAAAACGTATGAAATCAGAAGGCAAAAGGTGTCTGAACCTTAACAGACTTTACTGAAGCAGAGATTATAGATCCTGGGGTGAAATGGTCTGAACATGGTCCAGATACCCTACTATACCTGTTCCCTGTTCTCCTCACAATAGTCCCCAAAAGAAGGTAGATTTATCTTCTTTTGCAGATGGGAATGTACAGTGAGTTAAGATAAGCTGCTCGTAATCACACTACTACTAAGTGGCAAACATAGAGTTGAGGCCAAATTTTTCTAACATTTAAGCCCATAACAATCCTGCTATAACCATATATCAGCTAATATAATACTTTATTTTACAGTTTACTGTCAGGGAGTAAAAGTAATTTCTACTTAATTTACTAGGTCCAAAGCTGGCTTCACATTCTTTATTTCACCATGATGAGTCTAAATCTTCAAAACTAAAGAAGAATTCCCATTCCCCCATAAAACCCTCTCTTCACAAAAGGAATTTTCATGAATCCTATCTTGACCGACTCATCCTAAGAATGCCAAGTGTGGTGTGAGTCTTCCCACATCTGTACAAGCTAGCCCTGCTCAGTATTGTTAGGCATCGGCCTTGGCAGCTTTCTTACTTTTCGAAGTGGTAGTGTATCTTAAATTCATTTGGCATAGCAAGGCATTTTAGTCTGAATTATGAATTATGTCCCCAATGGGATTTTTTATCTAAATCATGCTGAATTAGTTTTAATCTAAGAACTTCTGCAGCTGGCTTATTTTCTTACAGCAAGTCTTGAATAGAATCTCTCTTCTGACTCCTGTGGTTCTTTTCAGATGAGATAGCTCATCTAATCAGTTCTACATCATCCCTGGATTTGAATAAAACCTTCAAAGTTTGTGTGACTTAGCACAGTTGTAAGAATCACAAGTGTAGGTAAAAGAAGCAGAGGTAGAAAGAGCTGCCAGCATTAAAGGAAAAGAGGAAAAGAGTAAACAGATATTTTTAGTGGTTAATTGCAAATTAAGTCTGTCTGACAAGAAAAGGGAATACACATTTACCCCGGTAGGTCTTAACACAAGGTTATGCAACATCTTTTGATAGTAACCGTCATTGAATATTGACATTTTCTTGATATATATTATTTGAAAATTGGTGCATAGTAGTAATTCTAGAGTAAATAATTTGGACGTTTACTCATCACCCTAAACTCTTCATATTCTAAACTAAATTTATCAGCTCCTTTTCCTATTTTGCCTCAAGCCATGTCTCTTTTTTGACTTACCTCTCCCTGGCAACGGCCTCACCATTTACATATTAAACTTGGAATCATCTCTAATTTTATGTCTTCTTTCAGAGAAAGTAGAGTGCTGATAGAATTGGCTTTGCAGTCAGATAACTCAGGTTCAAATACTGACTCCACCCCTTATTGATTTATACCATTAAGCAAGTCATTTCAACCAGTTGGAGCCTTAGCTTACTCATCTGTAACACAGGGATCACAAGGTCAACCTTGCAGCATTATCATGAGAATTAAATGAGATGAAGTACACAGAACATCAAGCACAGGGCCTGAAATCTTAAATGAGTTCAAAGATTTTAGGTTCTTATTGTTTAAAGTAGAGCGGTTCTTGAAAATTTGCCTGATTTTTAACCCAAGCCATGGAGTTAGTAAGTCAATTTGAAATTGCACCAGTAAGCTGCCGCAAAATAATGCAACCTACTTCGAAGAAAGGATTCAATAAAATGCTCAATAAGAAGAAAGCATCTTGGTTTATATCCATTACTTGAAGGTCAAGCAAGCTGGGAGGAGGAATGAGAACATTATCCAGAGTAGACTTCTCAAAGTAGGATATGTGGTGGCAACTGGCCAGTTGTGAAGAGACAACTGGTGGGCCATAAAAGCCTCCAAAAGTGCTCCAAGCTCTTTCCTTGGCTCTCAGAGGAATGCAGTGTCCAATTCCACAGTATTTTTAATTTCACATTCAACCAAAGGCTATGTATTGGTAACCTATTATGTGAGTTTTTAAAGATTAATATTATTTGATATTCATAAATTAAATGAGTACATTTATTTGTTTAATAATGACTCAGTGTTCCTCTAAAAAGTACCACCTAAACTTGGCAAATTATAAACTTCACGCTGTATACACTCATGTCATTAATATGCCCACAATTTTCAAGAAAGTTTCTTTAAATTGAGAGCACAGACTTCATTTTTTGCCAGATACTTATGTAAAGGGTATTTTTTTATGTATATAAAATACCTCCCACACAGTAAGTGCTAATAAGTAGTAATTACTACTGTTATTTAATTCCCCATAAATACTCACTCGCCAAGTCCCAACTACCCTTCCTCCACAGTTTCCCTGTCTCCATTTCTGCCACAACCACCTTAACTCAGGCTGGCATCATCTCACAGCCAGATTATTCAGTACTTCCCTGCTAACTTCAGTCTCCCTGACTTGTTGCTAGTCCACCTTAGAGCTAAGTCAAATTTCCTTGAATACCACTTTATAGTAGCATTCATTGCTGCCCACTTTCTTTAAAATATTTAAATCTAAATGCACGTAAGTGTCTGATTCTTAAGGCCACCCTCTATAATCAGCCCTTCCTATCCAACCATCTTTAATTCCCACAGTTTGCTGATAAGAATTCTTCCTTGCCAGCTAGTCAAGCCCTTTACAGATTCACAAATTATCTGGATTTCAGGAGTGAATTCTGAGGAGGGAATAGGAGGAGATTGACTAATAAACAGGTGGAGTTTTTTGCCTCACTTGTCCCAATCACCAGTTATCAAGTCTCACATTAAATTCCTCCTCTTTCAAACTTTCCTTCCAAACCACTCTATCCTACATTAATTTACCCTCAGAGCACTTAAATACTGTGCCACCGAATTTAACAGTAATAGTCTTGCCTCACAAAGTTCTTTAGGCACTTTATATGTACTTCTTGTATATTATCCTTTCTTCTCCAGTTAATAAGTTCCCCAAGAATAGAAACTATGTTTTATTTATCTCCTGCAATTTAAAATAGTGGTAGGCATGTAATATAAAGTTATCACATAGTGTTCAATTATTACCATCAGGCTAAGTGCCAGGCATTTTAGCTGACTTGTTTAATTTAATACACACAACAATTCTATATGGTAGATATTTATTACTCCCCATTATAAAGATGAGTATTCTGAGACTTGAAAACAAAGTTACTAGCCCAAGTTCAGAGAGTTATTAAACAGCAAAACCACAAGTCGATTCTAGGAATGTCTGATCTCCAAGACTTAACTACAGCAGGTGTTCCACACCTAGTTGATTGTTGACAGGTTTTGATACCAACCTGCCCAAATACAACTTCAAGGATTTCCACGCCAGCAAATACAGAGCAGTCTCAAGTCTCAGTAATTGCTTGTTAGTTGATTGACTATAGGCAAATGTCATGTAATTAGTCCGCTAAACTTTTAGTGTTTCAATGGATAATAGAACCCATGACTACATTTTCCAAGACTACTGAGGAATTTTTCAGCTAATTTTCAAAAACATGGAGTTCTACTACAGATTTTCCACTTAGGGAAATAAGCAATGACTACCCGAATGAGAAAAACAAAAGCTATTTATTCAGATCTTGTTATAGCAAGTGAGTCGGCCACCATGGTCACTTACATTTGGAAGAGGCTCAAGGAAGGCACGTGAGTGGTAAGGTTTTATCACTGAGAAAAGGGAAGGTTTCAGAATGCCCTGATTGGAGGCTATCGGCCTCAGGGAGCTGGAGGCGGGCTAACTAGAGCAGGATATCTTATGTGATTGTTTTTGGGACCATGTTTGTCTTTCTCTGGTTGCCTCTGAATTGACATGGGGTGGAAGCGGCAAAAATTAGGGAAACTGGCAGTCACTGACCAAGTCCTGACTTTTCTGGGACAATTGCTGCAGAAGTTGTAGATCAGAGTTCTATTGTCCTGTATTGGCCATTGTCCTTTGGTATATTTGTTCTCTTGCACTTAACTACTAGCCACTTTTGACCCTAATTTACATTTTGCAGGTATTTGGAAAACTGCTTCTATATTTTATAATAAAGAAATCAACTTAATTTATTTCCAAAGATTTACATTTAGTGGGTTAATAAATTGCTTTCTTAGACAATAGAATTTTTGATAGAGGCTCCTCATTTCTTAAAAAATAAGCTCTCCCCTCCCGCCCCCACCAAAAAGTATGAAGAAGTAATTAAATCAAAA
>NW_011888826.1:4667966-4677417 GCF_000151845.1 Pteropus vampyrus
CCCATGACTACATTTTCCAAGACTACTGAGGAATTTTTCAGCTAATTTTCAAAAACATGGAGTTCTACTACAGATTTTCCACTTAGGGAAATAAGCAATGACTACCCGAATGAGAAAAACAAAAGCTATTTATTCAGATCTTGTTATAGCAAGTGAGTCAGCCACCATGGTCACTTACATTTGGAAGAGGCTCAAGGAAGGCACGTGAGTGGTAAGGTTTTATCACTGAGAAAAGGGAAGGTTTCAGAATGCCCTGATTGGAGGCTATCGGCCTCAGGGAGCTGGAGGCAGGCTAACTAGAGCAGGATATCTTATGTGATTGTTTTTGGGACCATGTTTGTCTTTCTCTGGTTGCCTCTGAATTGATATGGGGTGGAAGCGGCAAAAATTAGGGAAACTGGCAGTCACTGACCAAGTTCTGACTTTTCTGGGACAATTGCTGCAGAAGTTGTAGATCAGAGTTCTATTGTCCTGTATTGGCCATTGTCCTTTGGTATATTTGTTCTCTTGCACTTAACTACTAGCCACTTTTGACCCTAATTTACATTTTGCAGGTATTTGGAAAGCTGCTTCTATATTTTATAATAAAGAAATCAACTTAATTTATTTCCAAAGATTTACATTTAGTGGGTTAATAAATTGCTTTCTTAGACAATAGAATTTTTGATAGAGGCTCCTCATTTCTTAAAAAATAAGCTCTCCCTTCCCGCCCCCACCAAAAAGTATGAAGAAGTAATTAAATCAAAAGATGATTACAAAGGTCACTTTTCCTACGTAAAACACTTAGTAAAATTCTAGTGCTAGTAAAAATTGTTAACTCAGCAAACATAGATGTTAAATAAGGACATTGGCCTGGTTTCAATACAGACTACAGTGAACTTTCTCCCATAACACACTCAGTACCACCTTAAATTTCTGAAGGTTTTGACATTTGCAAAGTTGTTAGAATTTGTTTCCCCACTTTTACAAATTTCTGCCTAGCTTGTTTTAAACAGTACTCAAAATTTAAAAGGCAAAATCTCTCCAAGATAATACTTGTGGTAGGGGCAGAGGGCATATGGAAATCTCGGTACCTTCCTCTCACTTTTGCTGTAAGCCTAAAACTTCTCTAAAAACAAAAAAGTCTTTAAAAAAAAACAAAAAACAAAAAACCCTTAGGTATAATTATTTTCTGACAAACAATTCCATAATGCACTCATTTCAATTTTGCCAACCAGTTTTGTCAAATCCAGGGATTTAGGGACTTTCATCACTGAAATACTTGACTTCTTTTTTTTGGATTCTCATCTTACTCAATTACCAAGCCAACTTCTACTCCTTACTGTAAACTAAATGTGCTACAATTCTCTTTATGCTGCTCACATCAAGCTGGCAATTACAATTGATTTTTTCCAAAAGACCCAGAACTACTTTTTGCCTCTGCCACCCCTGTGTCAACTCAGGGCCAACCAGAGAAAGACAAATATGGTCTCCAAATCAATCACTTCATTATTTAGAATAATGCTGTTATATTTTACCTGGAAATAAGGGAAGTCAGCTTATTTTTTTATTTAAAAAAGTAACCAATTTTCTAGGGAAAATAGCAAAAATTTAAATTCTTAAAATTGCAAAATAGCACAAAATGCTTTGTATAAACCAAAGGAAACGGAAGCTGACCCGATTTTCAAGAGGTTCTTATCTAGCCAAGTATTACAGTCTAAGTAAACACACTAAAACCACAAGCCCAGAAAGTGAGTAGAGAGGAAAATGCCAATATTGGATGAAGGGTCCAAAGGCAAGTAGGGTGCTGGGGAGGATCACTAATGATTAAGACTTCCGGGAAGAGGCCAATCTTTAACCAGTTCGTGAATTGGCAGAAACATTAATGATAAAATTATATATTGAAGAGTATTTAAAATACATTCTACACACCATAGGCGGGCATGATAGCGCACCTGACCACTTCTACTAAACTTGACTTCAACTTCCGAGATGTAAGTTCTGCCATCATCAAACTATGAGCTTAATTTAATCCCTAAATGGGACAATATAAGGGAAATTTGTTTGGAATTCAGGATCACATCAGCCCAGCTACCAGTTAGAATATTATAACTTGGAACGTAATTTGGTACACTCTCTCCCAAAAGTGCCTCCAGAACAATATTTTCCTTCTTCTTTTCTCCTGCTGCTGTAATATATATATATATGAAATTTCTCTATGTGTGGTGTCAAGAAGGCAAGAGTAAGTTAAATTATATTAACACACACACACTCACATACACATCTTAACCTTTGCGAGAGTGTTCGCTTTTCAACCCAGTTGAATAGGTCAGTTGTATGGTTCAGGTATCATTTGAAATTCTCAGTCTGCTTCTTCTAGTTCTTAGTATCCACTAAGTCATATGCATTTGAGGTCAGCCTGAGAGAGAAGGAAAAAGCTGTGTTGGTGGCCCCAGGCCGCTCTTTCTAGCCCAGGAGAAAGGCATTATCTTCTCAATCTCATTGCGATGGTTTCTTTACTTTTCTCTTTCCACACTAGACTGTGGACTTTTCCAGGGTAGGCACTGAACTCTCCACAGGGAAATAAAACTAAGCCTCTATCAGGGGCTAAGAGCCCGCACCGTGTATCCAACACCCACCTACGTCACTTTCCTCTCTTAGACAAAGTCAGACCTTCAACTTTAAAGCATTTAGAATGTTGGCTTCTTGGAAGCCATAGTGGAATTACTCTTTGTTTGGCAAGTGCTTCATTTCCTTTACCTCTGGAACCAGCAAAGCAGCTCTAACAACCTCCGCTGGTGTTGGGCTGTGAACACAGTGGAGTTAGTACATGAGCTTCTAATAGCACAAAGTCTGACATTTCCAGTTTACAAGCATTTGGGGAATAAGATAAGTGCCCTTGACAGCTGTATTTGAGCTGGGTTTTGATGATGAACTAGGCTAGAGTGAATGTGCCTCTGGGGTAGAACATGTGACCCCATCTGTTTAAGGCTAATTATGAATAACTGACAATGAGCGACCAGACTGACATCATGCCCTGATAACAAGACTGTTTGGAAGAGTAAATACCACTTTTTAAAAAATATTAGAGACAAATGGTATCTCTTTGAATGCCAGGTCTGGTAGTTAGGAGCCAGTTTACGTTTTTCCAATTAAAGTGACTCATTCTCAGTTGCATTAGTGGCAAGAAAAAAAAGTACGCCTTGGAAAAAAGAACAAATCATTAGGCTAAAGATACTTTTAAGTATAAACAAATGATTTCAGGAGCAATCATAAATATTTAACCACTTTCTCTTTAACTTCAATAGCAAAATGCCGATGTTCATGAAATGCAGTTAAAAATGGACAGGAAGGAAAGGAAGGGAGGAAGGCAGGGAGGAGATTCGTACTTTTTCAGGTTTACCTACCAGTTTTGTTCTATTGGTGTACATTAATGGTATACAAATGAAAACCCACGTGAATTGAGATATGCTCACTATGCCCACAGCAACTCAGATTAGGAGAAGAAAGATTAATAAAAAACTAATCCTGGCACAGAAACAGAATGAGAATTAGGAATCCAAGTTCTTGCAGTGGTAAATTATATTTTTACCAGCCTTAGAAACTAAAAGGGAAAAACCCCAAATCAACCAAGCCAGTAATTGAAGGAAATGTCTTTTAAAGATGCAGCAATGAATTTAAACTCTCTGCGCACAATTTTAATGGTAGTGCTGTTTTCCCCCAACGTTTCCAAAATCTGTGGCTTTGAGCTTGGCCCCATGCTGTCCACTTTAGCACATTTTAATGAAGGGAAAATGAGAAACACTGCTCTCCGAACTACAACGCAGACTTTTCTAACACGATGCCCAAGTGTGTGCTTAGGTTCCTGGTATTAACATCTGATTTAGAAAATACTTTGAAACTTTGAATCGGGGTCATCAATGTAATAATTTGACAGCATTAGTTCTACTTGGTAATAAAAAATCATTCTTTTTCAGAATCCCTTAGTATTACAAAGAAACAAGACCATTCACACATCTCCAACATGAGTTCTAGATCAAGAGCACTTGTATTCACATATGTACTTCTAATATGTATTCGTATTTAAAAATATTAACAACTATTAGCTGTACATAAATTTCACCATTATAATTTCATGCATCTTTATTATTAATATCATGTCAATACTGAGGGTTAAAGAATCGAAGTATAATTCAATTTGAGATAATCGTGTCAACAGATTTTTTGCTAAGATCAGTTAAATATGATTTTAGATTTTTAAAGAGGCCTAAATAAAAAAAATAAATTAGTCATTTAGACATCTATGATGGTGTGGGGGAAGGAAAACCCTCCAACCAAAAAAAAAAAAAAAAAAAACCTCAATAAATTAGGAATTAAATAATGACACCGTCTATGACACAGTGTAGAGGAGAACAAGATGATTATGACAGTCACTTGCCACCCAGATCTATTACACTGAGCCAGAAGAGCTGGGAGAGGAAAAACCATATTCAGGGGGAGAATAACAGCATTCTCACGCATGTCCAAGATGGCTTCCAGGGTACAGAAGACACATACATTTTGCTGTTTGCTTCTTACAATATATGCATTGTTAAGATTTTACACAGAATTTAGTAAAATAAATAAATAAATAAATTTGACTGTCGAAACAGGTGTGAGCAATTCCCTAGACTAATAAAATTAGCTATAAAAACTATGGAACGTATTAAATGATCTCTTAAAGCTCTGATATTGTCAGGGAATGATAATAATAATGCAGTAACAAGTCAAAATTAGGATTGGCGGCCTGATGTAAGTTATTGAGAAAGCGTGCTCTGTTCTTAATTGCTGCTCAAAGTTAACAGAAATCAGAATTTGTGAGCTTCCCGCCAGATCCTAAGAAGCCAAGAGATCTATATTACGCTGACTGACCGCACTTCTCACCTGATCCTTCCATCTTTCTGAGTCCTGCTTATGTGAAAGTCAAGCTAAATGCTACTTCCGCAGGAAAAACTTCCCCAAGCTTTTCCTACACTGAAAGCTTACTGTTCTTTTTCCCGTTCTTTGTGGCACGCATCTTAGCAGCCTTGTCCGTACAGAACAAAGACTGACTCCTTCTATTTGAATTCTCACACCTTTAAGAATTAAAAATAACAGTGGCTAATTGACACACAGGGCTAACCATGTGCCAGGCACTGCTCCAGGTGCTGTGCATGTAGCGACTCATGTCTTTCTCACAGTATCCCTCATGGAGGTAGCACTTTGATCCCCATTTTCAAGTGAGGAAACTGAAACACAGTAAAGTTAGGCAAGTTGCTCCAGGTCACTAAGTCATCACATGCTAAACTCCCTCGCGTCTGTCACTCTCCAGACATCAAATTCTATGAACGTGCCTAGATTTTATATTTCACCACCCAACCAAAATTAGCCACGAAGAGTTTATTAAGGTCCCTGCATCATTAACAATTTATTCTTGTAGTGTGTGTGTGTGTGTGTGTGTGTGTGTGTGTAAGAAATTTAAACCTATTTAGCCTCATAAAATGCAAATTCATTTTCCGAAGTGTTGACTTAGTTCCATGCTAATTAAGTTCCGCAGTAGTATCCACAGCCTGGGATAGAGACTTGCTGTGACCTGGCTTGTGCTTAACAGTACAATACAGGCCTGTGACTAACCAAAAGTACTAGTTTACTCCAGTTCCAATGGAAAAGTTGCCTCTTGGTGTGCACGTGCTATCAGAGAAAAAGTAACATTCTTAATTCCTTTATTCTTTCCTCATTTTTTTTAGTATATTTATTCTTTTTACTTACATGGTAGCAAAATAGTCATATTTTTGTGCATTTTGTATTAGTTTTCTATTGTTGTCAGAACAAATCGCCACAAACTTAAACAACACAAAGTATCATCTCGTAGTTTGTAGGTCAGATATCGCCGCCGGCTCCACTAGTTTCTCTGCTCCAGGTTTCACAAAGCAGAAATCAGGGTGTCAGAGGGGCAGTGTTACACTTTGGAGCCTCTAGGGATAAATCTACTTCCAGGCTCATTCAGGTGTTGGTTGAATTCAGTCTCTTGCAGCTGTAGCAGTGAGGTCCTTGTTTGCTCACTGGCACTTGGCCAGAGGCCCTTCTCAGCTTGCAGAGGCCTCCACACCCCTGATCGTCCAGTCCCCTTCCTCCATCATAAGGCCAGACCCTCTCAGTGGGAGAGTCCAGGCCCTCTCCCACTCGGAATCTCTCTGACCTGTTCTGTGCCTTGTCACCCTGCCCCTTCCTCTTTGTCATTTAAAGTCCCATCTGATTATAATGGGCTCATCCCAATAATCCAGGATGATCTTCCCATTTTAAGGTTACTTAGTTGATTAGTGAACTTCATTCTGTTTGAAAAGTCTCTTCACAATAGAACATAGATGAGCATTTGATCGAATAATCCTGGGGCCATCTTTAGAATTTTGCCAACCGTACACCTTGCCCTTAAAATGTAAATATGAAAATGTTTTCTTAACCAGAAGTTAAGTACTTTTGTTTTAATTTTGTTACTCCACATTCTCTATTTTACAACTTAATAGCTATATTACTTATAAAGACGATACATTGAAACTAGGAATTTAGATAGTTAATGATTCTAATAAAAAGATGCTTTAATTAGTGAGTATATCAGTTTATGACATCCCTTTATAATTTCTAAGTATACTAATTGAAGTGAATAATATGAAATATATATGATATTTTACTTGCTGGATTTTTTCTTTACCATCAGTAAAACCATCTATAAAATTAATTTCAACAATATGACTAAATCTTACTTCAGATCTCACATGCACCATGATGATACAAGCTTGCACAAATGGTAAGCTAGGCAGGATAAAAATATATTTCTTAAAGATAAGCTAAATTAAGTAAAATGTACAATTGGTCACAGTTACACCATGCTAATGAATTGTTCAAGGATTTATGATAATTCTATGTATTCTGAGGAAGAAATCAAGTGTCCTCTTAATCATTTTGACAATATGAGACACATGGTCATGTTCAGTTTATGATGTTGAATAAATGAAGAAATAAGATTTGGTGGTGGTGGTAGAAAATTCAATAATTTGCTCTACGAAATGTTCAAAGAAATAATCCAAGAATTAATCTTTGTTTTCTCATCCATGGAAGAAGGTTATAATGAGCTGTTGTCTAAGATCCCTCCTAGCTTCACATTCTATAATCATAATTTACAAATTTTTTCATTCTGAGTCCTCACTTTTTGTTCCATTCAAGATATTCACAAATGTTCAAACACAGCAAAAATTTTTCATAAGGAAAATTTAAAAAGCGATTAAAATGGGGTTGTCATAAGGTTTTATCAAGAGCATTAGAGATGTAATTTGCTTTGATTAAGGTACCTGTCCAAAATCTGTGAATTCTGAAGTTATTAGTCAATAGTCCTAAATGGGGAGCCAGAAGCAGTACATTGAGAAATAAAGGGTATGGCATTTCTGCCAGTTGGCTGAATGTGTGACTTTAGGTGAAGCATTTAACTTTTCTGAACTCTACACTCTTAAGCAGTAAAAGAGGTAAGGCTTCTTACACAAAGGGCCATTTTATCTAAATCATCGATTTCTTTCTACCGGGGTATGAGGCTATTTCCAGTGACTGGAGTCTTTTGAGAAGTGGAAGGTGACCCACATGAAACTGTTAAGTGTGGCTATGGGTGCTGGCTTTTAATAAAAAAAAAAAAAAAAATCTTAGCGGTTGATGGTCTACATGTTGAATGGCATGGTGTGCCTCTACCATTAGAGAAAGACACGTGTCAATCTTTCTTCTTTTTTTATTTAATAAATTTGACATGTTACATTTTGTAAATTTAAGGTGTACAGTGTGTTACTTCGATAGCCATATATTGTAATGTGATTGCCATTAAAGCAATAATGATCACATTCCATCACTATACTACAATATCATTGTCTATCTTCATTATACTGTG
Source organism: Pteropus vampyrus (assembly GCF_000151845.1). NCBI lineage: Eukaryota > Metazoa > Chordata > Mammalia > Chiroptera > Pteropodidae > Pteropus > Pteropus vampyrus. The sequence continues at coordinate 4,675,891 of NW_011888826.1, forward strand.
CATTAGGTATCTATGGCTTATTTACTACACATTACAAGTTTGTACTCTTATATACCATCAAGCTTATCTTCCCACCCCCCACCCCCGGTAACCACCATTTTACTGTCTGTTTTTTTTCAGGTTTGACTTCTTTCGATTCTACATTTACATGATACTGTACAGTAGTTGTCTTTGTCTGACTTATCTCACTTAGCATAATGTGCTTAAATTCTACCACGTCAAAAATGGCAGGTGCAAGTTGGTACTACATAACCTCTACGTGTGAATAGCATTGTGTGCCTAGATCATTAGAGAAAGGCAAGTGTCAGACTTTTAAACATCTCCAGCAATTATTCTTCTGCGTCAGATTCTCAGTGTTCACGTTTCCTGTCCTCTGACATTCCCACTGCTACAACCAAAGGCCACTTCCTTTTCGTCTGTCAACAGTGGAAATTGAAAACAGCTGCTCACCGATCCTTTGGATAATAGGTGCTCTGTGCACGTGTTGGTACTAGGTTGTTAAGGTCATTTTCAGTACCTGAACAGGTCATAGAAGAAAAGAATTTTGAATTTGAAAGGGGCCTTAGGAATCATCGAATCCAACTTTCACCCAAGACCGGAGCCCCCTCTGTAACTTCCATCCTCACGTCGTCCTTTGCCCTCTGCACAGACACTTCCACAACTGGGGACTCATGACCCCCAAAGCCAGACATTTCTTGCTTAAATCATTTGAATTGTTAGACATATTTTTATATGTAACTGGAACCTGACTATAGTTTCTACAGGACCTCGCTCTGTTATCTAGAATCAAATAGAAGGAATTCACACATTTTCTTTGTAACAGTAGTTTGCTTACCTGAAGAGAATTTCCTGTTACCCCAAAGGTTTTATTCTAGTTAATCATTATTAGAAAAGCTACGACGATAGCGCTTACCTCTTAAGAAAGAATGGTAGTGTAATTAGCAGAGGATATGAGGCTAGTTTGGGGAATGTTTTGAAGTGTCCTTATGGTTTCATTAACTGCACCTATATGTTGTATCCACTTTTCTGAATGTTATACTTCACGAATGTGCCTGTTCAGCATTTACTCTGAAAATGTACATGTATACATTTTGACTGAACAATTCACTTTTTAAAAAATTTTCCCAAGCAAATCATAAAGGGTACACACAAAATTTAGCTCAATATATGTTTAATGAAACAATGATTATAATAGGTAAAAAAAAAAGAATAAATTAAATATCCAAAGTTAGATTGAGTTATTTATGACATATATATGTATTGATATAAAAATATATACATGACTTTTTTGCTGAATATGAAAGACTAAAACAAGGTACAACTCTGTATAACTACATTTTTGAAAAATTTGAAAAAGATTTCAATGAAATATTGAAAAGCATTTCTCAGAGGCTTATTATGGTTTATTTTTATTTTTTTCTTCTTTTTCATCTTCACTTTTAGATTATTCTATAATGATATGTGCATTATACTATTTTATAATAGAAGCATTATTAAAAATAAATGGACCTACTGGACATAATACCT